>NC_054387.1:66198884-66283884 GCF_017654675.1 Xenopus laevis
AGCCATGTACATCCTTTTCTGTTCAAAAGCTTAAAGTGTTCCTGCTTCTCCTACCTTATCTTACTATCAATTGTTTTGCCATTTTTCTCAGTTTGCTATTTTAATTACTTTCTCTGCAAAAAATTAACTTTCCTAACCTGAACTTGGTAAATGTTATTAATGTAGAAAAAAAAAAACAAGCTGCTCTTTTCTTCTTTTCATCTATGCATGAAAAATGCAATTTTAAAAAAAACAAATAAAGGTTTTGTAAATGAAGGAAATATAAATCCTTAAAATGTTATTGTTGCTTGATAGCACAATTTAATATGTATACTGTGGTCTTTTTTGACAATTGTATTAATCCCTTTATAAAATCTTCAGAAGTCCCATCATAGAAGCATGGATGATGTTTTGATCTATTTATTACTCTTAAGTGTTCAGAGAACTGTCCCTATTTTCTAATTAACACTTTTAAAGATAAAAGGCTATGTATTAAATCAATCTGAATGATGGTTGTTTGTGAATCCCACAAGATAAGGCAATTTGCATGTTCCCTTTGTACTTCCAAACTAAATCTGAGCATCTCCAAAGGCGCTCCTCATCATGTAAACCTTTTGTGAGTGTTACTTGAAAGAAAGTTTGGCCTGTTAGAGAGGCGGTGCGAATTTACTAAAACATTTTATTTAAACAAACATGATTAAGATTAAGAAATTATGAAGATGCTGTTTTTTCATACTGTTTACAGTTTGATTTAAAGAATCTAATTATTGAACTTTGAAAACTAGATTTAGAAAAAGAGGGCTGTCCAACTAACTATAGGTTGCTAGACCCCATAACAAATCCTTTTTAGGGACCCAAAAACTGTGGAAACGTGTTGGCAAAGAGAGGTCCTCTGCACACATCAATATATTTACAACATTCAAACATTTTGTGTAGTTGGGATACCACTTGGCCTTCTACATTCCTTGAAGTCCCAGCAGTCACAGATTGTGCCTCCCCAATCATTACCTCTCTGCTGTCTAAAGTTTTGCATGTAGTAAGCATATTATTTTATATACTACATCCTATGATGCAGATTATGTTATGATGCCATAAAAAGAGCTATAGATGTCATGGACATGACACTTCTGGCTCCCACACCTGGACAGTTCTATTTTAGCATGGGAGATTTCTAGGTATTGACTTCCATGAAGCTGAATGATTATCCACTATACCACATCTTCACTGACATTGCACTGATCCTACTAAATGGTGCAAAGATCACTATGGGATTTCTAGTTGGCCAATCAACCCATACATGTCCCAGTGGTCATTGACATTTGAAACACTTGTTAGGACACACGACCAAGGTCAAAGGAGCATAACTGTATATTGTCTGATCATTGTGGGTTTCTTTTAGAGAAGTGAGTTTCACACCTAAGCTTGTGTCCAGGCAATGTCTGGGAGAAATTTCTGTTTAAGGGAGAAAAGCATATCAAACTGCTAACTAACTCCACAATCTGCAACATTGACATTGTAATCACTATTGTCCAGTACTAACAAAAGACCTTTCTATATTGCAGTTGTGTCATTTTAACTGATGAAAACAAAGAAAATGGATCATAGATATACCCAATAGATTTTTGTTATAAAAATGTCATGGTAATAAGCTAATGAAATGGATATCCCTGTCATAACTCTAGACAGGCGGTATTTGCTGTAGAGAAGAAGAACATCAAGAAGAACACCAATTGGTTTCTCAGTAAATCCAATTAAGTGACCACTTTATTCAGTGTTGCATTTTGATTACCATATTTTTACACTGAATTAAATATTTATCAGATGTGTTTTCACATATACATGGTATTATGGCATTCTTCTTTAATTTATGATTTTTTACTGTCCATTTTCAAGAAAGAGTTCAACATTAATACACAATGTCAGTGGTTTAAGGCAATGTAAGTCTCAGCTGAACCTAAAATTCAGGGGCACAGAAGCAGTGTTCTGAAATCCACAGGTCAAAAGTAGAATTCATGATAGTGGTGTGAAAGTAGAAGCAGATTTATAAATCTGTCAGTCAGGGGGTTAAAATATAAAATGGCCTGAAGACAGGGTAAGTTAAAGCAATGATAAAACTGCTGGACAGTTAAGGACAGAAGAGTTAAGGTGACTCCGGACAGTATGGCAAAATATTTTTTGTGAAACACACAGGCTACAAAATGAATGTCAACCGCTGATGCCACCTTCAGAATAAGCTCATAGAAAAACAAAAGGTTAACAAAAATGTAAAAATGCAAGGAATTAATAGGTATAGTGTTAATAAAGCAGGAAATAATTAAAAAATAGAGAATCATGACTTTACATTGTTAGGTTGATAAAATATATTTATTTTATTTTATTAGCCAACATGGCTAAAACGTTCTTCTCCATTGAGGAAGTAAATTAAAAGACTACAGTTGCTTTAATATAAATAGACACAAAATCGTATGCTTCAATTAGCCTAAATAAAAAGTAGCCCTTTCTTGTTCTATGAACTGGATTCCTCAGTTGGTGTTAAATTTCATTAAATCAAGTGTCCCACCTGGGCCACAATTCTATTTTATTCAGACTGTAAGGCTTGAGCAAAGATCTCCATTCTTTATTACTTGTGAGTCTTAAGGTAGCCATACACGTACCAATATATATTGTGTGAAAGATCTGTCCTACAATAATCTGTGCATGTGTGATGGGAGACAAGGCGACATAGGTTGTCTCTTCAATTGGGCAGGACTTAAAATTTCGATTGGGCACCTTTGAAGGTGCTCAAACATTGTAACATTAAAGCTGAATAGTCAGATAGAGCTAAAGAATTATTTTTGTTTTTACCAGCATATCTGACAATTTGGCTCTTACAGTTAGTAGAGTGGACAAAAGATCTTTCGAACGGCCAATGGTCGTTGGAAAGATCGTAATTGTAGTGTGTAGGGCCACCTTTAGTCAAATGTAGAAATGTTGGGAAGCCAAACAAGCTATTAATAGCTAATAGATAATTAATGGGGGAAACTAAATCAGGACAATGGACTGCATGGCTACCACTCCGCCCATTCCTTTCTCTTATATCAAAGGAAACATCTATCCACCTCTTTACAAGCTGTCTTTTTCCATCTACTGGGCCAAGTAGCACACACCCCTAGAGCTTGATCAGACAGGTAGACATATTTTATTAACAGGGTACTTTGTGTATGGCATTTCTCTAGGCTTACTATTTTCAAGATTTCTGCTTGTGTCCCTCTTCCAGTGAGTTCTCTGGCTCTGGCATAGGGTTGCTCTCCTTGGCATTCCACCAAGAATTAGAGTAAACCACCTCAACTGCCATCTTCCTTAGCTTAGAACAGTATGGTGCTCCACCTTTTTATCTCCTATCTATAAGTGTAACAATCTCATCAGAACCTTGCGCAGTGACGCCCTTTGGGCCCCGGGCTTTCTGATCGTGAAAAAGTCCAACAACGAGGTACCAGCAAGGATTTAGAAAAGGCATAGTCAAACAGGCAAAGAATCAAAGGCAGGTGGCAGGAATCGTAAACGAGAGTCAGGCAGGAGTCAAAAACCAGATAAACGATGTAGAATATACGCTTGAGCAGGAACAGTAAACTAAAGCCTAGCTTGGGCACTCACAAAATGGAGGACTGGAGCTTTAAAGGAGTTTTGGTGGCAAATTCGAATCCAGTGCCGAATCCATGACATCACAACGTCATAATGCTTGCGTCAATAGAGAAGAAATATGCAGAAGTGAGCACCTGCGCACAGGGACCAAAGACGAGACACGCCGGGAGGTAAGAGAGCGCCAAACTCTCCTGGTGCGTCTTACAATAAGAAACACATCATACACCTAAATGTGTAGGGATTTAGCACAGTGTACATTCTCACATTTTTTAGAAGGTTCAACAACTATGAGGCTATTAGTGGATCCAAATCATGATTTCAGGAATATTTCTACTTCTACTACAGGAGAGTTGTTATCACTCATTGAATAACAGGTATATAGCTGATTAAAATACCGTCATTACATTCAAGGAGTCCTTTACATAGTACTAAGGAGCATATATGTCACCTGTTAATACTCATTCTTAAAACACTTGTGTCCAGGATGTGGCTGTGCTCCTAATGCCGAATGGGATATTGCACCAGGGCAAAGTTTGCACCTTTTATTACATATGGGTAATAATGACAAAACACAAACTTTGACCAAACAAGCAGTGTAGAGATCCTTATTCACAAGATCATAGAATAAGCAGTTAAATAGTTATCAGGCAGATTTATGGCTATGCAAGGCAAGAATTGGCAATATACCTAGGAAAAATTAATTTGCAACATTTATTTTAATTCACCTTGGAATAGAGTCACTGAAATTATATTTGACTTATTGAATGTTAATTGCGCAGTAAATTGATGCTGTATTTAACAGGATCTTTTATTGCTTGTGGCGTTGCCAGAAGTTACAGCTTATACACATATTGCAGTCTCGGATGGGAGGAATCACAATCTAACGTTCACAAGACATTTACTTACAAAGTTGTTGTAGAAATATGACCAATAACTAGAACATGTTGGCAACAATGTTGTTACACATAGAGGGAATTTTATATCATGTACTTTAATTTTACATACAGTAATACACAAGAAACATTCACTTTGTGTGAACCTTTTAAATGCATACATCTCACATCAGATTTTAATGATGCCATTGTTACTTCTTAACATTGTTACCCTCCTGTAAGTAAAGATCAGCATATTGCCCCAGGTGTCAGCATTCCCCAGTAAACTTCCTACATATTATGTAGACCTGTCCACAGGTACAGCGCTTTTGGTGGGAAGTACATACATGTAGTGTAGCAAAAATGATGGCCATAGACTCCAATGGGTAAAAAAAATTGTTGTGCCGCCTTGTGCATCAAAAGAAAAACAATTGTTGTGCTGCCTTGTGCATCAAAAGAAATTTGTTGCCCATAGATTTCAATGCATTTCAGCAAATTTTTGCCATTTTCAGTCTAACCCACATTGTACCATTGATTTAAAAGGGGCTGGCAAGGGTAGGCATATAGATGTCCTCCCCTCCAGTCCCCTAACTGACGTATAATTCAGACATGCAAGGTAGGGAGAAGCAGGATGTTCAGTCTGCATCAGGACCCTCAGGGCTAGCTGTGCACAATGTAGAGGGGAAGCAAGTGTTCTGTAGTTAAGTACTAAGGGACAAGCTCTTCAGTCGTAACTACTGTCGGCCGGGTCCAGGTGCAGGATGTCTATCCATGCCCTCTGCCAGCCCCCCTGGGTTTGCACCCTTCGTTTGCACCCTTTTCAGTGAATTATGGCAGATTTAGTGACTACATTCTCCTTGTGCATATTGCAATGTCTACTAAGTAGCTGGCTAAGGAATAACTAAATAATATGTAATCGTAGAATGGCTCAAACATGAACTGATTCTGTTTTGCAAACAAAACATTGGGCAAACACTGCAATCATTTCCAAAGCAAAGCTTTACACGAGTAAGACATTACTGTATCCTGTATTACTGATGCACCGGGATGTGTCTGTATCTCTGTCATCAAATGAGAAATCTATTTTAATTCAGTAGAAGAAACATAATTGTGAAACATAAAACCATGGAAATATGTTTATCCCAAGCAATACAGAGTTATTAGCATTCAGGAGAGCTTCCAGTCTCAGAGATTTCCTTCACACCAACAGTTGGCTGTTTGAGCTATTAAGGAATTTGAAGTCAATCACCAGTAAATGGCAATTTGCATTATGGCTCCAAGCTCATAGGATATTTCGGATACATTTCTTCTAAAACTGTTTGTGTCAGCATCATTACCAGAAATCCATTCTATTATGATGTGAATCATAGAAACTGTGATTTTGCCTTTAAGGAAATCATGAGATTTCAGGAAAGTATTTCAAGTGCTGCTAAAAGCCGCAATGTAAAATAGTGCCGATCTTGGGTCTAGGACTATTGGTTGAGCTCTGCTATGCTGAGCACTTCCATCTATGCTATTGGCAGCAGCAATTGTGTGGTCAGAAAAAATAAAGTCCATGCAGCAGAACTGAGCAACATTTTCTGCCTGGTAAGTTTTGCTGCATTTGTGGCAGCAGCAACGATTTTCCTGAATCTGCGCTAAAGTTTCACCATATGCTTTGTTTTGTTGCAAATAAAAATCACTATTTTTAGGCTATAAAAAATCCAGAAAAAGCCAGTCACATTATTTGTCCATGAGTTTTTTTTCACCAGGAAAAAACTCTTTTTGTAAGCTTTTCTGTTGTTTGTTTAATAAACAAAACAAATCAGTTTCACTCATCACTACAAGGGAAGGAACTCAATGCATTGTGCCCCGCCGGTTCTGAACCTAGTGCTGGATTCCAATATGAAGCTAGGTGCAGTGAAAAGCAAGACTCTAGTGTAAGTCCCTTTAGAATTAGCACTAATGGTTACGCTTTTATGCACCTTAGTGCCTCGGATCATAATTAATTACTCCCAAAGATGCAGTCAGAGATATCCCAAAAGGAACACAAGTTGAGCCAATTACATGTAAAAGGCAGCATAGCAAATGGCTTGAGCGATAACTGTTTTGGATAGCCTGAGCTATGTCCTTGTGATAACGGTATAGAACCAAATATTGCTCCATGTTTTTATTCAACAGAGGCAGTATAATCTAGATATTGATATACAGTGCTGTCATCTCTGTCACGTACAAGGCAGAAACTTTGGTTTTTGTGGCTATTTAACAGGGGACCCATCTCCTGGGAGTTTCAGAAATAACTTCTTATGTACAACAATATAACTAACAACAGACCCAAAACGTAAATGCAAAACATTCTGTACCTTCTCCAGAAATAAAGAGAAAAGGATGAGGGAAAAAAAAGCAAATTCTTTCCCCGTGGTAGCCACACATATGTTTTGTGCTTGGCTCTCACATTAAGTATAATGTTGTTGTGGATAGACTGTCATTACTGCTGGAACAAAATGCACACCCCAAGGTAGAAACACATACTGACTACGGCAAGAATATTAAGAAGAAGGAATTTTCACATGCACGGTTGAAATTGTTGATGGATTGTCTTTTTTCTCTGATGTTTAATATAGAAGGCTTTTGTTTTAATATAAACAACTCAAATGCAGAACTATCATTTACTGGAGGCAAAATGAACTCATGAATGCAAGTGTCTGTATGTCTGTGACGTTACGTGACATTGAGGGGTTCAAAACATACAACATACATGCAGATCATATACAGAAAATGCCAGAATGCGGCACCTGATGCCCATGCTCATGCACTGACTTCACATATAGACAGTGAGAAGGGAAGGGGAATGTGGAGGCATCTAAGAAGTGCAGATTGGAAAGTGAAAGTAATTTCCTTCCCCTCTTCTAAGGTATAGAAGGCAATATATCATTGACTTTTAAACAAGTTTATAACAGGTATGCATTTGGGTTTCATGTTTAATTTGAAAAGGTGGCAGGTCCCCTTTAAGCTAACATTAAATGGGCCAATAAAAGTTGCAACTTAGCCCATCCAGATCCATTGGAAACACAATGGCCCACCAATAGGGCACTCAGAAATGCCTGACTGAGTGATGTCTGGCCCATAACTGGCCTGATATCTACCAGCCAGGCCAATACGTTATTTATTTCTTGCTAAAGGACCAGGCTGAATGCTAGAAATTATATCTAATGGACTTTATAAGTGTATTTGCATTGAAATGCAGTGAAGTGCAAGCACAACTGATTTATGCATGTCTCAACAAAATATTACTAGCATTATGAGGGAAAATGATGTGTTGTGGGTAAAAACTGTAATGAATGCATGCAGAATTGCACTTTACACCCTGCACTTGTGTTATGGCCCTTAATGTGACTACAAGTTGCGAACAAGTGATTGCCATTGCTATAAAAACAGCGATGAGCGAAAATTCTTTAAATGCATTGGAATAAATGAGTGTTTTTTTCCTCACACAAAATGCATTCGAGTCAAATTGCATTTTGTTCTTGTGCTATTGGAGTAAACTGACGTTTTTTTCTTTTCTTTTTCCTTTTGGCAAAAAAAAAGAAAAAATTTCTAGCACAGATATGTGAAATATATTGCCACTCAAAAATGATGAAATGTGAAAATCTGTATCAGGCCAAAAACTGTGCTCATCCCTAAGACAAAACAAACAAAACAAGGAATCCACATGTGGAAACATTTTTGTGGTCTGGAAGTATTGAAACAGAGCTTCAGTGGTTGCAGCACTATGATACCAGAATGTTTTTCATCTTCAGGGAAATGCATGAAGCAAAAAAACCTTAATTCCTAATACTACAGAAAGATCTTATGGTACAGTCTCCTTCTCCTGCTTTAAATTTCAGTTTAAAAAATAGGCCAGCATAATAACTAGTTCCATTTTTCACAAAAATCAGATGAATCCAGGCTATAATTGCAAAAATAAGAAAACCGATGAATATTTAAAGCAAGCTTGTGATTTCTGCCATTAGCCTCTAAAAACCTTGGGAGGCCTTACACTAAATAAACCAAACAGACAAGAAATGAAGCAAAGTAGGTAGCTACTTTCGTGAAAACAACTCTGATCTGCTCGTTCCTGCCATTTGTTTGATTTTTTTCCTTAAGGCAAACTGGACAGCTGTACTTCTGTCTTTCTTAGTCATGGATTGTAAGCCCCACCTGGCCAGATTTGTTTAGCTGACAGCTGGCAGAATTTAATAAAGAGAACAAACTGCTTCCAAAATAAAACCGAAATCTCCTTGGATGAAATACCCTTGGCTAATTTTGATAGTTTCTTACAAACACATTTAAAATGTGCAATCAACTCAACGTGCAAAATATTTGAGAGGAAAGTTTATCTCAATGTGCCCTGTAACCTTGTAAAGGAACTTTGGTTTTTTGAATAAAGACAGAGCATATTTTATGTAATTGGAAACATTGGTTTTATTTCTTCTTTTTTTTTTTTTTTAAATTTAAAGCATGAAAGTTTTTTAGTCTATTGTTTTTTTTATGTATGCATTTCTGTTTCTTTCTAGTTTACAGATAAGGAGTTAGAATTTGTGGGAATGGCATTCTCTGCATCTGTTTCTCTCACAAACCTATCAAATATCGAGCACTTGGCATTGTTGCTGGCTCCAAGAGGGGATGACATAAACCAGCTTTGTGGTTATACTTTTCATTTTTAATCTCCTGGAAATGGAAATCAGAGCCGAAATGTCCCTTTACTTGTGACAATACAGAAATATGTTCCAAAATCCAACCTAAAGGGGTGTTGACTTTTCCTAGACTAATGTGCAGCATATGCAGAGCATGTCAAACACATAAACCTGCCTTTGGTTTAAGTAAAATACACAATAGAAACTTTCATGTTCATTTTTTTCTGCTCTGTTATGCTCAATCTTATTCTATACAGATATTTTGGAACCTACAATGATTGAACAATAATGCAAATGCATTTAGACATTTAACTATAAACCTTGACTCAGTTCTATTGTATTAAACCTTTAACACACCATAGACAAACCTAATAAACCGTGTGCATGAAACCCTTAAAAGATATCAGAAAATAACTCTTCATTAAAAAAAATCCTACCAGCAAAAAGCCCAAGCAATGTATACTGTAGTACAGAATAAAACAATTTGGTTTGGATATTGTCCTGATTGAAGTTAGTGCAGGAAAATAAACTCCAAATGTTCAACAAGAATTGTTGGCACCCAGACGCCCTTTCTAGAGTAGCGAATGATGCTGAAGGGACCTTCTTGTGGAAGATGTGGCCGGTACATATTAAAACAAATGTTTTTGTGGTTAAGCTATGCCTATACCACTCTTCTATACAGCAAGCCTATTTTCATAGCCAATGGAAAAATAAAACATTATATAAAAAAGGACCATGAAAAGTATCAAACACATTACATATTACTAGTTCTGCACAGAATGAGCTTCACTTGGCCCCAGTCCACCATGCTGAGAATACATCTCAAAGGAACCTAGACTTTGTGGAGCCTTGAGAGATATGTTCTTTTTATAGCCTTTCTTCTACCGTACTTTAAGAAAACAGAATGAAATCACATTGATATCAATATCACAGCCTTTCCATAGTAAGAGAAGGGAGGCTGTTCTTTTTAATTAAAAAGAAAATGTATCAGAGGAAACAAAAGTGCTGATAAACAAGGAATTATTGTGCTATGGCAAAAATAAACACTTAAAAACAACTTTGAAAACAGAATGCATAGGAACATTTCTCTTATTGTCATCCTGACACCCCTAAACGAAAATATAAGGAAAACTACCTGAATAATACTCATCTCCGACAGACAAAAGATAGTGTTGCATTTAGTTAGACATAACAGCTACATCTATAGACAGTGCAAAGGAAAACATTACACTTTTAGTGCATTACTTAACAAACTGTGATGTTATCGACCCTTGAGCAGTGACTGGGGGGACCTGAAAATAAAGCCCACATAGGGAGATTTGGGTACAGAGTTAAATTGGAAGAGCAGAATTTAAATGGAACTGCAGTATGTGGACAGGGGAGGCAAAGCAGACGAGTAGATAAATTACCTGTATGTGGGAGAGAAGAACAGTCTAAGTTTCAATTGTTCAACATAACAGAGGGTAAAACACAGTTGTAAGAAGCAGTATGAAGACTGAAGCAACAGTCTGATAAATTAAATTTACTATGTACAGTATAAAGGTCAAACTTGAAGATCACTAAAGAGTGAGGTTTGCAGTGAAAATGTATTTCCTGTTCCAGTTATTATTGGTACTATGGCTGAATGACATATTTTCTGTAAACTTGTTATGAGCCAAAGGGGTGGCTCCAAACAGCTTTTACTGAAAAATTCTGACAACTATTTCTTTAGTGGAGTAACATGCTGCATAAATGCACCTCTCACTAACATTAAAGGCAAATGACACACACAGAAAGTGGGTCCATGTGACAAATAAACATGTTTTTTATTGTTTTTTACACTTTCTTTGAATCAATATTCACAGTCAAGTTTGTAGAAAACTGCAAACATGGCAAAATGTTAGATGGCTTACTATTTGCTAAAGATTTTCTAGGCACTAGAAGCTGATTTTCTATCTGCAGTGAGAGCTCTCTTGTAATTTCTTTAGGGAATTATGGCTATACCCTCTCTGCTTAAATCTTTGGTATAATTTATCAGCTTCATTCGTGAAATCTGTCTGTGTGCTACAGAGCCTTTTTACCCTTAAGTACTGACTGTTGGTATACCTAAGTGTGATGGGTGTTGACTTTTAGCATGTAATAAATTATTGGTAGCGCAATGGATTTATTGGTTAAACACTAAAGTTCCCAATGGTCTACATGAAGGTTTTACCTTCTCTCCATTTCTTTAATTAACATTTGTGTACTAAGAAGTACTTTTATATAAATATGATTTAAGTTGCTTATAATCTTTATTCAGGTTAAGCATAGTTGTCCTTAATAGCATATAGCCCCTTAGATTTATTTACGTAATTTGAGGGAACTTAGTTTCCATTAAATATTTATTAATTCATTGTGGATGTCACTAGCCTCATTTGGCATAGCAACCAGGAGCATTTGGGGCACGCAATATGGAATGCCAGAAGGACTTGGCAAGCTGCAACTCCGTATGAGAAGTAGGCAATGATCAACGCGCATAAGTATGGGCTGCGCATGCGCATTGAAAATTTGAGGCATCTAAGGGGCGAAACATTGAGCGCAACCGGAAGTGACACTTGAGGAGGCGCCGAGGTACACGAGCAGCTAGGGACTTTTATTTAAACCGCATTTAGACATGCACCCGGCACTTATGCCCCTGAAGAAGCCGTGCAAGCGGCGAAACGCGTCGGGCTGGTGGCATAGGTGGACGGTGGGCGAATAGCTCCCACTTGTTCCCCACATAGCTAGGTAGGAATGTTTGGCTGGGGAATGATTGGAAGGGAGGGTTCTGGGATTGCCACTGGCATTAATACTTATTATTCACTGTGGCAGTCATGCTGTTATATGCAGCGTTGAAGGCATTGATAGCTCACCTTTCCACCTAGAGCCTGGTTTTTAAAGATGTTTTTAGGGACAAGGTCCCGGACTTCACCACTTTCATTATGAAGTCGTCTGCAATTCAGTTTGCTGGAGGTGTGTGTATGTGTTTTATTAACCTAGATTAAAAGTTACGTTTTATTTCAAAATTTGTAGTACGTCTGAACTGGTTAGCTTGAAGTCAACAGGGTCTTGAAGGCTTCTCACTCGGCCCAGTTGTCTTTGGTTGTTGTTGTTTTGATAATATAGGTTCTTTAATGAACACTAACCTGCAAACAAACATAATTTTGAACGAGTTTATTCTCACATTGAGGTGATACTGCATTGGTGCCGAGATTCCTCTCCATGCACTAAGAAGCACCCAGGCACCAGGAAGGACCTTTCCATTGGGCAATGCAATTAGGGCAAGGATCCCTTAAAATATTTAAATTTTGCACCAATAGGAGATGATGTCAGACACGAACACATGTAAAATATCAGAAGAGCGCAGATCGCTTATTCATATATGATCAGCGCATGAAGGACAAGGACATGGTTGGTGTCCCTGTCATGCTCCAGTCCCAGGTAACTGCACAATAGCATTTGGACACTCTTGCCCCAATGGTAGTTTCTTTGGAGACTCTGAGTCACATACACTCTCACAACAGGTCAGGTATTCTGCTTACAACTTTATTGCCAGGATTATACAACTACTAAAACTAATAAAGTAAAGAATATGAACTAAATCAATAAATATAGATCTGTAGGTATAATGTAAGCTGTATTAAGTTCTTCTCATAATTTGTATTCACCTAAGGAAGGCAATTAGGTTGAAACATGTTGTGCAAGACATTCCTGCAATTAATACACTATGATGCCATAAGACATGTGGTGCCTTCCAGGTTAGATTTTTCTCTATTTGGAATGTTTGAGCAATAAACATGGGGTTGCAGCCTTTTGAGAAGCACTCTAAAACAAGACAGAGTTAAAGGACAAGCTTGTATTCAGTTAAGGTATAGAGATCCAAATTTTAGATAGATCCCTTATCTGGAAAAATCAAGGTCCCAACCATACTGGATAACATTCACATACCTGTATATGTTGTCATCTAGGAAATCATTCAGTGTGTGTAATCATTGGAGCAACTGTTGTCCTATCCAATGCCAAATCATGTCTGATTTCTATTTATATTAAGTGTTAAGTGTTAAGATATGTATTAATGGGTATGCACTCATACAGATCCCATAGTAATCTGATACTGACACAGTCTCATGTATCATGATGTTTGTCTGCTAATGCAGAAGTGTTAATAAAGTTATGTCTTCTTGAAGCAAGAGAAGCATGGTGTCTGTGTGCAATTTCTCCTCTAAAAGAAAGCTGCAGGCTCACGTGAGTTTGAGCTACTGGTTATACCAGCTCTTAAGCAGAATGGCAACAATATGTGCGCATATTTGTACATTCCAACACAGATCTGAAAAATCATGAAGGCTATTAATATCTTCAAATGGTTCAAGGAACCTCTACCATTGACTCCTACATTACCTCGACAGGTTTTAGATGATGTATTTTTGAATTCAATCTATTTTCAGGGTTGAGGTATAATACATCTCGAAAAAAAAATATTTTTTTAAACAGAAAAAAATATTTTTGACCAAATAAATAACCTTGTATTTGGAATTTTTGTGGAAAGCACAACTCAATCCTTAATAAATCTGCCCCATAATGTATGTTGCTGTGTTACATATAGAAACTTGGTTAATTTGATGGCCAGAAAATTGTATGGGAGCACGATTTAGCCAATGATTCAGAACTGTCTTGCTAATGCTAACTTGCAGTTTTAAGGCAAATTTGTAGTTACCCAGTGTCTGAATCTGTTTTTTTGCAGATGGAATCACTACATTTGATGTAATTACAATTTTTACAAATTATATTTTGGCCCATTCAAGCACCTCTAATGTCATGGAACCACACACAATATCAAAGATAGAGAGCTTATACCCCTGAACAAATATCTTTTGTGGTATCAGGTGCTATGCTATAGAAACCACACCTGCTTCAAGGGTCAAACATCCAAAAATAGGGCAATGTTTCGTGCCACCTGGGCCCTTTATCAAGCCTTTATCAGGCTTGATAAAGGGCGCAGGTGGCCCGAAACATTGCCCTATTTTTAGATGTTTTTTCAATAAACCTCACACTTCAAATTTCCAGTGTGCTGCTGACCTTTTCTTCATGGAACCACACACAAATATTCCATTTAAGATGAAGAACCTGATTGCTAAAGTCAGATCCTACTCTTTTTCCCTACTATGGCTAAGAGATCATTACACCCAACAAACCTCACATTTTGCACTTCTGAATTGGGTACATTCCAATGTGTCAATATTACACAATATTTTAGAGCTTATCCAGTTATTTTGAAACATAAGGCAGAACAGGCTGGAGATTAGAAAAAAAAACAGCATGACTTAAATTACCTTTTCAAGGAATTATTGGTGAATCTACAGTAGGTTAATGCCATTTCATATGGAAAACTGAATCTACTTTTGTACAATATAATATTAGGTGCTAATTTAGTCAAAAGAAAGCCAGGGCAGGTTTTCAGGTTTAAAAAAAAAAAAAACCTTCAGCACAGATGGAATAATTCACAGATCACAAGAGTGCTCACCAGAATGAGGTTAAACTGATTTGGCACGCTTAATTTAATCTGTTAAAAAAAAAAGTAGACCATAGTTAGGACATTATTTGTGCTGCTAAATGAAATACTGTATTACATTATGTCAACCTGTGGAAAAGTTGACAGTATGGAACTATTACCTTGCCAAAGAAAAGAATATTTCCTTTTAGCAAAATTCTTATCTGATTCCTTTGAAAAAACGCCCAACTGATGTGTGTAATCTAATCAATTTCGGAATGAGCGTCAGATCCAATTTCATTTACACATTTTAGAGGAAAAGAAGTGATAGAGAAATTAGTCTGCATAATTAAATTAAGGCCTTTAACCAAATTGCACTGTGGTACAAGAAGGTTATATCTAAAAATAATAATGTTTTCTGTAGACTAAATGAGAAGAAGAAATGAAGAAATTCTGCTTTTATCTATAAAGTGTGTAGGAATGCTTGTGGCTTGCAAAAAAAAAATATGTTACTGGAAACAGCATGACAACGGGACATCAACAATGTCATCAGTAAACACCTCCATTGTACAGTAGATTACATTGTGACTCAACATCTCTGATTAAAAAGGGTAACAAATAAAGTATTCCTTTAAATACTACACACCACTATCACTAACAGGGAGTTCCTCCAGCAGCTACAGCATAGAGCAGTGGCCCATTATGCCTCATGCCATGTATTTGCAGATTATATTAAAGGAGAAGGGCCTATCAGCAGAAAACTGCACCGGTCCAGGGGTTCTTCCAGCGAGCACCACGGAGCAACCAGATTCCTTCTTCTTCTTTCTTCTAGTTTCCCAGGGCAGACACATGCGTAGTAGAACAAAATAGCTGAATTAGTTAAAGTTTGGCTTTTCGCTCTACTGCGCATGCTCACCCACGCAAAGAGAGAAGAAGGATGTGAGCGCTCCATGGTGCTCGATGGAAGAACCCCTGGACCGGTGCAGTTTTCTGCTGATATGAGCAGTGGCCAGGGTTTCAGGTAAGTACTGTATATACAATCACTTGGGGGTGCCTATACTTGGGGGTGTCATATGAAGAAGTCTTTGAAGCTCGAACATACTAAGGACCACATTCTCGTCTGGAGCATGAGTTCCATGCCAAAGTTCAAATTTCAAAATTTTGCAGTACACTAATATGTGATGCTTCATGAAATACTTTGGGAGACAATGCTTTTATCTTGGGGTTCTGCTATCAATTGCAGTCACTACAAAGTTTCACCTTCTATGTATTTCCTGTTAGATAGTCAAGAGGTTTTTAAGAACTAAGCCATCTATTGTCCCATTATTTGACTAGGACTTATGCCACTTAGCACTAAAAAAGCTGTTAAAAACATTGTAAAACTTTTATAGCAGCTATAGTTCTAGTAGTATTCCTGGCTGCATAAACACATTCCACCCCCAGATCTACAACTAATTGACCATTAGGCTGGGTTCCCTCTATTTTGACAATGTTAGGACCAGACCAACAGTTTGAAAGCCACTGCTTTAGACAGTACATTGCGGTATGAAGTCATAGCTTGCTGCAGCAAGTTTAACTAAAGCATATGGCACACATCACGTCATCTACAATTTTTTTTTTGACAAAGAAAACACATATAGAGTGTACACATTCTGAATTAATCACCAAAAATTGCATCATTAGAAAAATAACTGTTGCATTGTTATCCAGTACTTTGTGTGTAATTTACTTAACCTCTATTGGAATTATCAATGCCTACAACCAGTTAATCGGGATAAACCTATTTCTAATGTCCTTACCACGGTTTTACTATTTAAATTGCTCTTTTCCGGTAATAGCTATTTCTAAGACCTTTTGAGCCACCCCCAATACAAATATCAAGCACTGTACCTATTAAATAAGTACCATCTTCCCTAAGTAAGTATTTTGCCTCTAACGCCAACTCATGTTGCCTGAAAATAAAATCCCAAAGCTTTTAGCAAACTTAGAAACTGAATGATTCAACTTCTTCCTGCATTTTTCTAATGGCTTGAGCCAATCAATCTGTTTCCACTTTTGCCTGGAAATAGCATCATATTATAACTGACTCAAATGTAAGTAGAAAAAGCTGCTTTAAATCTCCCTTAATGGCTCTAATTATATCAATAGTTATTAATGATCCTAGATCAAGCACACCAAAATGAATGAAAATGATTCATGGATAACCCCATCTCTTAAGTATTTGTGTTAAAGTAGGTAGAAGATCTTCCCACCATAAAAAAAGATAAATAACAACATATAACTGTGAGGTTCTTTTTCCAAGAGCCTAAAATTAGGGTTTCCCTAACTGCAGAGATAGCACCCTTAGAGGGATCTCAAAGCAGTGCCTGGACAGTTTAAACACACCTTAGGGTGAGATTTGGGTAAATAATTTTAAGTTTAAAGAAGAACTATAGCCTTAATAAGAATATGGCTAAAAATGTTGTCACTCAGAAGCCCAATAACAATGATGACCCAGGCCTTCATAGTTGTTCCCAGCTGCTCCTCTTCTCTGATCTTGCTACACCATCTTTTGAGTATCAGTGACACTGAACATTCTCAGTGTGATCTGGGTTGCTATTGAGAAACTATGCATTGGGGTCATGGGAAATCAAACTAAGGTTAGGTCTGTCATGGAAGCTTGCATTACAGGGTTTATTATTAACCAGTTTTGATGTAGAATGCATGTAATAATATTCTGAATTAATTACTAATTAGCATTAACATTGTACCATGAATTTTATATTGTATGTATACTGTATATTGCATGAGTTGGTCCCTGAGGACACAACATAAGGTGTAGAATTTGTTTGTTGAGCTTTACTTCGGTGGCTGTCTGGCTGATAATAATAATGTACTAAAACCTGGCAGAGTTGCCTCAATGCACTAACCCTTACCAAACAATTAGAAATATACTGTGCTATACTGATAAAATAACTGCTGATTTCTATTGGTTATGATGTTCTATGAACCTAACTTTGTGGATAGGGCTGCCCAAACTGTTGCTACAAAGTAGGAAGGATGGACTTGTCAACAATGTCACTGTATAATAAAGTGGCACATGTGTATGTGATGATGGGTGTGGACTCATACTTTTGACCATATAGTGTAATAAGGACCACACATGCTGCGTGTTAAAACCAAAACTTTGCAAAAAAAACAAATGTACAGCATATTTCACTTGTATTACGATCATTGTATGTCAGTTAGTATTCATATTACAACCAAAATCTATAAAGGCACCCTCAGAACTCTAAATACTAGTACATACCCTTCATACTGTACATACTGTATCTTATCAATGTTGTGGTCGCTGAGTTTAATGCTCTGCTTTGTTCCAGAAATTGTGTGTGTGTGAATTGTGTGAGTGTGAAGCACTAATATACATGAAGAAAATATAAATGTAATGTTAAAATATTGTCCGTGCCACCAATTTTTTATAGCCTGAATCAGCTCGTTGGGAAATATTTTATTAGTGTGTTATAGATAAGGGCGGCAATGGCCTTTTTTTTATTGTTTTGTGTGGTCACTCTTCATTCTAAGTATCTCATCATTATGTATTCATTTAGTATTGATTTTAACAGCAGTGGTCATAAAGAATTAATTTGGCATTTTAAGTAGATGTGGCATTTACTTCCATAGGAATTGCATTGTAATTCAGTATTAATTAAGATACTATTAAAATAAATTGTTATTGCTTTTCTAATTTAAACTTATGCCATATATCATCTAAAATTAAATTTTACAGCTGTTCATACATTACATTGAAACAATATACATTTTTTACAGGGCTAAGCACCAGGCATACAGAATAATGTTAATATATGTCTATTCTTTGCCATCCAATTTCCTCCAGAAATGACATCAAATATGGTGATATGTCTGTATGCCAGCTTTTACTGATTCGCAATACTATAAAAATGTTTTTATATAAATTCGCCTACAGACATGGAGCTGCTTAAGTTACGTGAGCAGCTGGGCGGAAAAGCTTTAACCACCTGCTCAGGAAGCCTGAGGTGAGTAAAAGGTAATTCGGAGCTCTACAACTATGGCTTTCTGGCTTTATCAACACGGGGGTGATTTGTTCAGATTTAAGAAGATGAAAGAAAGGAATGAACAGTCCTGCAGAGAAGACCTTTCTATGATATCATTAAACAAGGCCATGGATCAGGTTTCCAAAAACAGTAATGGTCCCTTGAGGAAGAAGATTTACAGAAGATACAATATAGCTAAAAGCAGGTAATATCCTCTTGGGTACAAGTCACAAATGCCTCAGATAACAGAGCTATAATAGAGCTTCTAAAGTAAAATACCCCGGCAACTTATGTTATTGAAAACTAAATTATACAGTGGATTTTAAGAAAAACTATTTTCAAATTTCTGGAAATTCAAGATAAAGGTTATAAATCATTTTTGACTGTGTTTTCATTCTCTCACTCTCTTCTCAATTGATATCTCCAAGGGTCCAAAGCTCACACTTGATTTTTCTTGCTTACTTATTTGAATTTTCTAAAGAAACACATGTTTGCTATACCTATTCTAATCAGTTTCCCATAGTTTTGTGTTTTTTTTTTACCCAGAATGCTGAGTAGTCATACTCACCTCTTGACAATAGAGTCACAAAAAAATTGGAATAACTAACATCATGGACTTCAATACCAGAATTCCATTGATGGTTAGGGAAGGGTTAAGCCTTGGATATCCTCTTTGCTAACTTTAGGAGACAGGGTGGAACGTACTTGTATTAGTTCCTCGTGTATTGCACTGTATTGTGTAAAGGGGAAGGAAAGTCGCTTAACAATTGGGGGTGCCAAATGTTAGGCAACCCCAAGTGAATGTATTTACTTAAAAGAACAAGATAGTCTGGAGAGTCTTTGCAAGTGTGTAGTTTTATTATCGCACTACATGTTTCGGACCCATCTGGCCCTTCCTCTGGTGCATGGGTCAGATGGGTCCGAAACATGTAGTGCGATAATAAAACTACACACTTGCAAAGACTCTCCAGACTATCTTGTTCTTTTATGTTACTGAGGTGGAGATGGCTACTCCTTTGGTCTGTGGAAGAGTCTGATTTACTAAAAGCTACTGGTGGATCACTGAGGAATGTATTTACTTACCTGAAACCCAGGGCCGGTGCTCCTATCAGCAGAAACTGCACCAGCCCGGGGTTATACCAGCGAGCACCACAGAGCATTTCTCTTCTGGCTTCTTCTTTCTTCACACAGCTGCACATGTGCATTAGAGTGAAAAGCCGAACTTTAACTAAAAATTTGTCTTTTTCATTCTAATGTGCATGCGTCTGCCCCGGGAAATTTGGAGAAAGAAGAAGCCCAAAGAGAAGCGCTCCATGGTGCTCGATGGAATAACCCCAGGCTGGTGCAGTTTTCTACTGATAGGAGCACCGGCCCCGGGTTTCAGGTAAGTTAATACATTCACTTGGGGTTGCCTAACATTTGGCACCCCCAAGTGCTAAACGACTTTCCTACTCCTTTAAGTGTATTAATATTTATGTATAGCTGATATTTGTAATTGTCTTCCTTATCCTTACCGCACCAGCATATTCCACAGTATTTCAATCAGTCCCTGTCTCAACAGAGCTTACAGTCTAAGGACCTTACCATACACACACAATATGGTCCATTTTAGCAGGAGCTGTATATTTTGGAGTTCATGAATTCTGGGAGGAAACACATAAACTCAGGGAGAACATACCATTCAATGCTACACTTAAGCTCACCATACATAGGACAAAACTGGCTGCTGATGCAGCCACTCCCAGTTGTCCTTGTGTACAGAGTCAATACAGTGCTGTTACCAAACCAATATTTGGGGAGAACTTGGCTTGATATTAGTCATACAGTCTAGAAAATCCTGACGGGGGAGGAAGGTCTGAATGGTGCTGTGGATGCGGCCCTTTTCTACAGAGATCCCTAAGTGATCTGATATTAGGCCTGGGCCAGATTTTAGCATGTATGCCCATTATACATTTTAAAGTTCAATAAAACTCTTCAACAAACCTTTCTGTCAATATAATCACTTTAAACAAAAGAAAATCAAATTTGCAAAATGTATTTCTCTAAGTAGACAATGCATTTATAAGTAAGATATACATTCCCTTTATAGACTAACTATTTATTTATTGTTCACCAAAATATATTTTTGTATTTATCTCTATATAGGTGTCCATTCATTTATTTATGCCACCACATTCTCCTCCAATTAGTTACCAATCTTTACAAACTGTTCTTATCAGTTGAGGTTCTGTTATCCACATTTAAGGAGAAAAACATCCAAAATCCATAACACTAGCCAGATGTTCTAAATGTCAATGAAAATACAAATCTAAACTCCAGTAATATTAAGGATTTTTTTAGCATTGAAGTAAAGAAAAAAAAATGTTTAATGGTTCACAAAAAATAAGTAGAAATAACAGCACAGAATGGCTGTGATAGATTTTTTATGCGTCAATTAGAAACGTTCCCCAGGTAACTCTTTCGCTTACGAGGCTAGTGCAATCTACAAGCTACTTATTAAAATTAGAAATAAGAATATCATAAAAATAAAAGATCATATTTAATTTGTGCTAAGGGAAGCGATAATAGATATTTACAGTTCTTAAAAACCATTTCAGATTTCCCAGAATGCTGACTAATGCATCCCCGCTAAGGTTTATTGATGTACAATACTTCTGTACAGAAATATGAGTTTATTCATAAATTGTAATGTTAGAATTTGATGTGCACAATTTGTTCTGAGCACTATGTTCATTTTTTTAATGCATCCAGTGCCCTTCATATATATTCCGAAGCTTGCAGAAGTCCAGGCATTCAGAGAAGTGTGCGTTAAAGGACAACTACATACAAATGCTACTATTGGATTATTTGATATTTTCGGTATTTATTTTTTATTTGTTTCTTATTTTTGCATAGAATTCTTTTTAAGATAAATTATATATTAGATATTAGAAATACACTTTTGCAAATTGGAAAGGGGAGAGGTTACACTTAAAATGAACTTTCAGTACAAAGTAGACAAAGCCATTGAAAAGCAATTTACATTTGGATTTTTGTGGGGTTATTTTTTTGCTTGAATGTTGTTGGGTGTTTTTTTAATGATTTTAGTTTGTCCCGTGATCTTACCAACCCTGTATTTGGCTGGATATCTGAATGAACTATGAGACAGAACATGGACTGAACAGAAGAAATAAGTAATAAAATTTAACTTCTTTAAAATATTTACATTTTTAAAAAATATATAAGAATATTCCCCTTTGATACCAGTAATTATATCTCATGAATGGACTTCTAGTTGTGCCTTACAATAAGAAACCAGGAACATTCACTAAAGGGCAGATTTATCAAGGGTCGAATTTAGAGTTTACGGGAGTTTATAAAATCCCCCATGAACTTGATTTTCGAGTTAAAAACAACATCAACATCTTTTGATGAACGAAATCGGAATTTGTTTTAAAAAAAATTAATCTCTTTCAATTCGGGTGAATGGGATCAACCCGCAAACTCAAATCAAATTCGAGTTTTTTCTCCGAAAAAAAAATAGATTTTCAGGATGCCACCAAATAACTCCAAATTGATTCCAGGACGTCCCCCATAGGCTAAAACAGCAATTCAGCAGGTTTAAAGTGACGAATAGTCGAATTTGAATTATTAAAGGGCCAGTACATGATAAATTTTGAAATTTGAATTCAAATTTTTTTAAAAACTCAAATCAAATTTTAAGTATTCCCTAGTCGAATTACACTAAAATAAACTCAAAAATTCTGATTTTTAATTATTAAATCTGTCCCTAAATGTACTTGAATTTACAGCCCCTCCTCTCACCTCAGTGCCACTGACTGTGTCCTTCTGCTTGTTGCGGATTTTGCTCAAGTGTGTCCATTCTCCATTGGTAATGGTAAGTTTCCATTTTCTTCAATGGCTGCAGTTTCTCCATGTTATTTCATAGCTATGTATGTAATGAGCCATACAATGCTTGACAAAGAGGTGAAATTTTGCTTAGGTAGTGCTGTTTAGTCAAAGTGATTAAATTAACAGTGCAAAAACTGCTAATATCTTGAAAAGTAGACAAAAAATTATTGTAAATTGTAAAGTTGCTTACAAAAGTGCTCTGAGAGATGTTACATTAACTTGGGGTTTATATTTCCTTTAAGGGGATAAACATTTTAAATAAACAGTGGAGCATATAAAAGGTATGAATGCAAAACCACATTTATTATGCCTAAAAATTGTGAGAAGCCCATTTTTAATTTTATTATGGCCCTCTGTCATATGAATTAATGATCTAAGCTGTCCATAAGTCACTTTATTGACACGCTGCTTAGGAAGCACATTTTAACATTAATATTTAGCAAAAAGCTATCGACAGTAACCTAAAGGATTAGGCGCAGGGAAACTGGGAAAGTAAACAGGTTTTTTGGCAACCGACGTATCATTATATTTCTTTTTATCATGGTATCCTTTTACATAGTCGGAAAATAATGATTTATTCCTGTTAATGTGCTGTTCCTGTGAACCCTATTGTTTTTCTACCATTCAAAACTGCCTTAGGATCTCATTATTCCAACATGTATCAATATTAAACCTTCTTACAAACAGCCGACTAAATGAGCTGTTATTATGGCAGCTTCTGAAAATAGTATACCTTTTTACTTCATTTATCAGTAACTAGGTATAGTCAATTGCACTCGGGTATTGATCATAATATCCATAGCAGTTGGCGAGTTCTTTTTTGTTCAAGGTCACAGCAAGGTCGAGATATGATCAATATGAATTGAACCGTCTGCAAATAAATTTAAGTAGCAGACATAATTGCAAATGGTTCATTTTTAAATTAAGGTGGAACGTTTCATAAGAGAATATCTCTTCGAGAGTGCCTTCTGCCTACGCACATTTCCTCTTGGTGAAAGGCGGCCTCCAACCTGCCCAACATCACTGACAATAGCTACCAACGTCAAGTGTTTTCTTGGATTATTGTGCTTGTTTGTTTCGGTTTCCTCTTGGAGGAACACGATTTTCATATAGATGGGAGTCATTCCTTTAATTAAATATACTTTCCCACTAAAAGCTATATATAAGCATGCATCCAGAGTCTCTCCTTTCATATACATTTTATAGGTAATAGACAGAAAGTGAATATGTCACAGTTACAATGGAATTCATACAATAATTCATACAATAATATACAGATATACAGAGAGAGAGAGAGAGAGAGAGAGAGAGAGAGAGAGAGAGAGAGAGAGGGAGGGAGAGAGAGAGAGAGAGAGAGAGAGAGAGAGAGAGAGAGAGAGAGAGAGAGAGAGAGAGAGAGAGAGAGAGAGAGAGAGAGAGAGAGAGAGAAGTTGTCCTGTATGTTTTTGGTGTGTGGGAGAAACCTGGACTACCCAAAGGAAATCCAAAATCCCTGCAGACACAGGTAGATCAGGCAGATAGTGTCCTACCAGGAATGGAACCTAAGACCCCAGTGTTGCAGCCAGGGGCGTACCTATCAGGCCCGAATTTGTGGAAAGGCCATCAATGCCCGGGCCTAGGGTGGCAAGATTTTAGGGGGCGGCATGCTGCCCAACTACACCCACATTAGTTCAGAAACACTGGGGCTACCAGGAGATACACTTGTTTTTTAATTGCTCTGGTCCCTATGACAAAAATTTGCCCGAATAAAGGGGAGGGGACAGGGGCGACAAACAGCAGTGGGTCTAGGGACACCCACTATGTAAATCCAGCCCTGGTACCTATAGAGGAAGCAGACCCTGAGGTAGTGGGTGGGGCAGGGAACAGGCAGGGCATTGAGTGTGGGGTCTGCTTCCTCTATTGCATTAAAATTCATCCTGAGATAGGAGGGGTTATAGAGAGGGAGCAGCTCTGAAGATTCTTTTGGCGGGGGCCCTGTGCACTCTTGTTACACCACTTTTTGTAGCACAGCAATGCTAACCCCTTTTTCCTCATGGCATAAGACCAAACTATACAATGTAACTTTACTAAATATGCTGGAAATTGTATACAAATTATCTACGCCTACACAGCTTGCTATCCAACATTCTGAGTGCTCTGTGGGTTGACTCACTGATGCAACAGAACTGTATAAATATGGCACTTTTTGCACTATGCAGTACAAACAGTATCAGATATTGCAGTTCTTCACTGCTTTTTACCCTGTCATAATATGACAGAAGGGCACCTGTGTACACACTGACACAAACATGCACGATTCATTTTTGGCCACTATGGTGCAGCAGCAACTCAGCTATAGACAAAGTTACTATCTGCTCAATATGAAGTGATCTTTGTTGACCCTTTAACAAAATCTATCTTTATATCTATCTATCTATCTATCTATCTATCTATCTATCTATCTATCTATCTATCTATCTATCTATCTATCTATCTATCATCTATCTATCTATCTATCTCTCTCTCTCTCTCTCTCTCTCTCTCTCTCTCTCTCTCATCTATCTATCTATCTATCTATCTATCTATCTATCTATCTATCTATCTATCTATCTATATATCATCAATTTATCTTTTCTTTCTTACGTTCTTTCTTTTTTTCTTTCTTTTTTTCTTTCAGAGGATGGCTTTAGTTTTTTTTATTATAAACATTAACAATAGCAATTCCTGTGACAGCAGAAACTACTGCTAATACTAATAGCACTAACATCAGCTGCAATGTAATAGTAAAAGAACACTTTCATTGCACAATATTCCCATCCTAATTGCTTTTAAAGTCAGGCAAACAGCAGAGCCGTCTCCGGGGCAGTCACGCATTCCACCTTAAGGAAATTAAGGCACTAAGCAGCAGTAGGTAAGGTGGTCAATGCAATTAAATCCAAAACCTGAATGTATTGAACTTTTTAGCAATTATACATGGGTCATCTCTGGACAATATGCCGGCCATCTGGAAGCATCTGTCCTCTTCCCACTAGTGGAGCATCTGATATGGCTCGAGGCCATAACAGCAGCACTAGGCAGGTCACATGTTGTATCTTTCAGCCATATTTAGGTCACGGTTTTAGGGGGCAACGTGACGACAATAATAATTCACAAAGCCAGAGAATAAAAAGAAAACACCTATTATGTTCCACTTTAAAGACTTCAAAGCTCGGGTAGAGAATTGTCCTTTTCCCTTATTTTAAGGATTGTGAAATGACCTTATTATACACAGCAGTGAATTGGACTCTCACAGAATAAATTGTTTGTTTATTAAAGGAGAAGTTATTTACAGAACATAGGAATTAAACACACAGTATTGCTGGAGGCTGCTGTACAGTTACGTATCTGCCAAGTCCTCCTAAATCCTTCCTTATTCACAACGACCCCCCTTTTGATTCAAATGCAGTACGGGCTTAATATTTTTTTTAGATGCAGATTGAATTTCGCCATTAAAATAAAAATGAGAAACAATGCTTGTGTGTAACATATATTAAAATCCTCTCAAAAAACAAATCGCACAACCAAAGTGTTTCTTTATGCAAAAATGTTGCTCCGACAGCAATTTAGTTTCCCAAAAGAAACAGAAAATGAAAAGTTTGAAACAAAAACACATTCATTTGTACTTTTTTCCCAGCATCTAAAGTATATGATTGGAAACAGAATAAATATTCTCAAGTAATTATTTTTATTATTTAACACTGTGTTTTACAAGCTGCAAGTTGTGTGATTTAAAAGACTGAGGAAACAGTGTGGGTTCGTTGCACAGCAGATCAGTTGGTCTCCTTTACACCACAATGTCAAGTGAACCCTCCAGGGAAGCTGTTTGATGTGAATAGACATTCATTCTATTGTTCATAGCAGTTATGTAAGGTACTAACCAGAGAGGTTATGTGCTTTTCTGTAAAAAAGCATTACTATAGTGCTACTTGATTGCTTCCAACTAATAGCCTCACACAGGTCTAACATTTAAAATAGGGCTTTTCTACCTATTGTACAACAATAGTGAAAACACTCAGATGAATTTTTGCCACTGCCATCTTACCCTAATGTCTTAGTCTTTAAATACTGTCACCAGCTTGATCATGCCTACTGTCACCATCAAGCCCTACTGTCAACATCCTGACCACTGTACTGCCCTACTGTCTCCATATTGCGGTACTACTTCCATCCTCCCTACAGCCTCTGTCTTGCCTTACTGTCCCCATCTTACCTTACTGTCTCCATCTTACCTTACTGTCTCCATCTTGCCTTAGTGTCTCCATCTTGCTCTACTGTCACCATCCCACCCTACTCTCACCACTATGCTCTATTTTTAACATCTTGCCCTACTACCTCCATAATTTCCTATGGCTTCCATCCAGCCCAACAACCTCTTTCTAGCATTAATGTCTCCATCTTGCCTTACTGTCTTCAGATTTTCCTACTGTCACCATTCTACCCTACTGTCACTGTCCTATTTTCAACTTCTTGCCCCACTTCCTCTGTAATGTCCTATGGCCTCCATCCTGCTCTACTGTCACCATTTCATTACCATTGCCATACTGCCCTACTGTAACCATCCTTCTGTCACCATTCCACCCTACTGTCACTATCTTGCACTACACCCATTCCAGCTATGGTGAGTTCTTGTGCCACCATACAAGTGGAATATGCTCTTGCCAGTGGGCTCTAAAATTTTAGACTAATTGCATAAAGATTAGTGATGGGCGAATTTATTTATGGGCGAATCCGTTTTTTTGAAGGCCGACACATTTTCGCCCAAAAAAATGGACGCCGGTGTCAAAAAAATGGACGCCGGCGTCAAAAACTGATGCTGGCAAAGCCGTTTTGCTAATTTTGCACGAAATTCGCAAATTTTTCGACGAAATGCGCAAATTCGCACATCACAATCCAGTATCATTGCGACGGGGAAAGGCTTGTGGTTGCCACAATTGCACCCTGTGCACCAAAAAATTTTTTATGTCTACAAGTCTCTTGACCAATTGAATTCAAAGTTTTGCAAAGAAAGGGAACATCACAAGACAAACATTAGGCAAGAGTACAGTGGGACCTCTGCAGGGACAGCATCATTTCTGGTGATCGTTGTTAACTTAATGTTATTTGCATTTGATTGAGTGATCCCAAGTCTGTTACGCCTATTGACACAGCCCACAGAGCAGGGGGTCCTCAGCCATTTTTACCCATGAGCCGCATTCAAAAAAATTGGACACCGGCGTCCGTTTTTTGGATGCAGACGCATTTTCGCCAAAAAATGGACACCAGCGTCAAAAAAAACGGATGCCGGCGTCAAAAATGGATTCCGGCGTCAAAAACGAGACGCCGGCATCAAAAACGAGACGCTGACGCTGTTTCGCAAATTTTTCGCTGTTTCGCGATTTTCGCACGGTGCAAATTCACCCATCACTAATAAAGATGGCAAATCTGACTCAGTTGACATTTAACCAAGTCATTCCTAATTTTTTTATTGGCAGTATTTCCCTTGGGGTTAACCATTTATTGCCAGAGCAGGTAAGGAGTTAAGTCCTATCCAATCTATCTGATAAACTAATTGATAATAAATGTTAATTGACAGCTAACAGCAGTCAATTAATGTCATTCCATACAGAACTCCAGGGAAGCCGAGCCGACTGCAATTCCACCTCTAGCAAGTAAAATCACCAGAATGCAGTGACTTTGTTAATGCTTTAAAGGTCATAATAGGCTGCAGTTCATAATTTTAAATCTAACCATAAAGGGCAATGACCTGCATAGACATAACATGCAAAACAATTTTGCGGAGATCGCTTGCTGTTATATCCTCACATCTGTTTTACATGGGAACATTTATTCTGGTGCTATTTAGAGAGGCAACAGTAAAAAACAAACAAAACAAAAAAACAGTCATTTCATGTAGTGATGCGAGCTCGTTAACTTAATCTGTCAATTAGTCACCATTTTTAATTGGTGGTACGTAGATGAAAGATTAGAACCTATACATGGGAGATTGTATTTGTTTTGTGATATGGGGGGAAGTGCATGTTTTTATGCTTACTAGATAAACATAACGGCACTGAAATGAGATACTGTAAAATGGAGGCTTTGCTGGCATGGGAAGGTGCAAAAGGTTAAAGAGCTCTCATTCTATGAGACTTGTTTATCAAGGTAACACAGTGGGTAGCAGTGATGAACTAATCTGCCCTCTTTCACTTCACCACAAATTCATAAAACAGCATAAATGTGCAAAACGAGCTAAAGTCAATGGGCCACGTGCCATTTTTTCCATACTTCTCTTCAGATCACGATATATTAAAGTCTTTTTCACTCATTATTAAGGTGGCCATAGACGCAAAGATCCGCTCGTTTGGCAACATCGCCAAATGAGTGGATCTTTCCCCGATATGCCATTAACAAACATGGCTATATCGGGTGTAATTTGATTGTTCGGCCGTATGGCCAAACGATCCGATTACGATGTGCCGTGGGCACCGGCGGGATCGGTCGGGTCAAAATCAAACCTGACCGATCGACCAAATGACCGATCTCCGCCGGACGAAAGATGTCGGCACACACGATCCGAAAATCGTACGAATCCTCGATTCGTACGATAGGATCTGTGTGTCTATGGCCACCCTTAGGGGCAAATTCACTAACAATCGTAGTTTCGCCAGGCGCAACTTCGCCGCGCTTCGCCACACTTCGCCAGGCGTAGTTTCGCCAGCGCTTCGCAAATTCACTAAAATCCGAAGTTGCGCACAGGGGTAGCGCAAGGTTGCGAAGTTGCGCTAGCGTTGATTCGCTAAGTAAAGCGAAGTTACGCTAGCGAAGGCTAATTTGCATAGGGCGCCAAATTCAAGTTTCAATGGAGGAATACGTATCAGCACTACAAATGCCTAGAAAACCTTCAATTTATCAAATAAAATTTTTATTTTGCCCTACACATGTGCCCACTGTCTAGGTAAGTTGCCATGAGTCAGGAAATGTAGGGGGGAAGGAGGGGAGCCCCAAAAAATTTTTCGATCTTTTTCAGCCTATCACCCATAATGTAGAAAACACGCCCGCGTTTTTTGGGACTTAGAAAAAATTTTGACTTTTTTTGAAACAATCCCTATCTACTCTATTGCGCTTCGCCAGGTCTGAGGTGGCGAAGGAAGTCTTGCGTAGTTACGTCGCTAGCGAAACTTCGCCAGGCGTAAGGGTGCGAAGTAACACTAGCGAAACTACGCCAGCGTTCGTTAGTGAATTTGCGCAGTAACGAAAATGACAAACACTAGCGAAGTAACGCTAGCGTTCAGCGCTTCGGCGCTTAGTGAATTTGCCCCATTGACTGGGTAGCATTACTGCCATGCTGGGGTCCTATGTTTGATCCCAGCCAGGACACTAGGACGACATGGGTTTCCTCCTACACTCCAAAACACACAGACTGGTTAATTTACTCCTGATAAAATTGAACCTAGTGTGCATGAATTTGGTGCAGAGTCCAGCTGGGTTTGGGAGTTCTTAAAGAAATCTGAAGATGAGGAGACGGTAAGAGGGAATGTTCCTATGATATCAACCATACATTATACAATGTGGAAATCATCAGCTTAACCTTATTGCAATATAAGATTTAATATACTTTTGCCTTATTGCAATATAAGATGTATCTTTAATTTACTATACTGTAATTGTAAGGTGTAATTTATTGTGTATAGATGTCAGGTTGAGCTGCAGGTGAGAAACTAACAGGTAGGAGGCTCTGTGCTGTGCAATGTGGGTAATTCAAAACCGGAAATTGATGAAAGGCAGATGATAAGTTATATGAGAAAGGTGATTTATTAAAGAAAACAATATAGCAGGCTTGATGCAATAGTAAGATATATACAAGTCCTTTACCAGGTATATGCTCAGGGGTAGGCGGCAAACAAGAAGGATTTGATGAACTGTCAGAAGGTGATGAGAGGAGAGCTCCGGTAAACAGGCTGAGGTCAGGGGCAGGCAGAAGATAGAGTAGGTAATTTATAAAGTTCGTGCAGCGCATATTTTTTTGCAAATGGTTGTATTGCCCATGTTTTTTTCTGAACGCTAAAAAATTGCACTGCTGTGCCCGTCTTTCAGTTTTTTGCGAATTCGCATTGTGAATAAATTATCGCAAATGGCGTGCTAATGAGATGGGAGTTTGCGCCAGCGCACCCAATGTGTGAGGTTGTTGTGCGCGAAAATAGCATTGACAGTAACTTAAATTCGCACTTTGTGAAACTGTTTTGCGAATATTTTCTCCGCTACCAAAGTTGTAGCGTAATTCAGTTGAAAAGTGTGCGCATAAATGTTTGCAATTTGCAAATTTTTTACATATTTAAAAAGCTCCTATAGACATTCGCATTGTGAAAAAAAAAATTGCAATTCTGTTTGCACCACACTTATTCAGCTTTATAAATATAACCATGCACAGGGCAAATATATTCACTTTGCGAACCAATCTGCCATGCGCAAAGTTTATAAATGACCCCCAGAGAGTGTTCAGAAACAGGACGAGGTCAAATACCAGGAAATTCAATGGGCACGGGCAACAGGAGAAGAGCAACAAGGGCACGGAGCCAGGCCCAGATTTGAAGCAAGGTCACAAAGGCCTAAGCCAAAGATGGCACAATTTCAGAGGTGGCATGCCGCTCAGCTGCATCTTCTTCCTAACACACTGAGGACTGGGTGCATAACTAAGGACATACAGGCAGGAATCACAGGAACAACATATTGCATAAGATCTGGCTATAAGATTCAATGACCAAGCACCAGTGGTTGTGAGAAGCAGGCTTATAAAGCTCCTTAATTATATTGAAACCTCCTGGACAAGGAGTATGAGCATAGGACAGTAAAGAGCAATACCTATTAATATTGTTCAGCTGGAACCCAAAAGTCTCCAGTGGCTCCAAAAGATAATGCGCTACTAAGTTATAACATAGTCCAGAGTTCGCTAACTGGCAGATTCTGACAATAGAACATGCAAATTAAGAGAGTGAAGGCCTTGAGTAGTTGAGAAACTGAGCTGAAAGCCCATCAGTGTTATGATGCTAGCTATCTGCCAAAAGTGAGATAAAAAATGTGCAAGTAAAATATAACCAGCATTGTTTCTGGAGACGCTTGCGTGGGGGCATGTTTACTCTTCAAATGTACATAAAAAGGCATGACAGATAGTGGGGGATCTTTTTCCCATAGAAAAGATCAATGCACCAAAGGCCAACCCTTCAGACTAGAGGAAAAGAACTTTCATTTGAAGCAGTGTATGTGGTTTTTCACAGTGAGGACAGTGAAGTTGTGGAATGCCCAGTCGGGTGATGTTGTGAGGTCTGATACTAATAATGCCTTTAAGAGTGGCTTGGATAATTTTTTGAATAAAACATTATAACGAAGGTTATAGTGATCTGAAGCTCTACATTTAGGGTTCATGACTAGCAGTCATGAAAAAAACCCTATGTGAGTTAAGAAACTCACATGGGGTTTTGGGGGAAAAAATTTGTAATTTAAGGTATTTTTCTCCAAGTGGGCTTTAGAAAAGGTTCAGCAGCTTGAGCAGCCATAAATTGGGCCCCATAGTTTAGTAGAGGTATCAATATATATATATATATATATATATATATATATATATATATATATATATATATATATATATATATATATATATATATATATATATATATATATATATCTATATATATCTATATATATAGAATATATATATATATTCGCCGCTAGCGAATAAATTCGAAAAAATGCACGCCGGCGTCAAAAACGCGCGCCGTTTCGTTTCACGAATTTTTCGCCGTTTCGCAAATTTCACGAATTTTTCGGCGAAGCGAAACGGCGCAAATTCACCCATCACTATTCATGAGGGGTTGAACTTGGCAGACTTTTGTCATTTTTTTCAGCTCAAATAAACCATAACTGTATTTGATGAAATGACTACAGACTCTTCAGCAACAATCATGTTTAAACTAAACTCATTATTTCATTTTTAATATATAAGCTACAAATTAAAATGACAATAGAAAGGAGAGATTTCTGAATTCAGTTATTTTTGCCAGCCTTGATCTGAATTCAATATTAGGCATGCATAAAAATGGCACCCTAATTAAAGTTAAACCGAGCTTCTGTTTATTTGCATTTCTGCATGACCAGAGGTTATTATCTTCACTGCTACTATAAGGACCATCTCTCCCTACTATACCTGTAATCCCACAATCTCTTCCCATGGGATATTATCCCACTGCTACTATAGGCACCATCTCTCCCTACTATGCCTGCTATCCCACAGTCCCTTCCCAGGTGATAGTAGTATCCCCACTGCTACCAATGACATTATCTATTCCTACTACACCTGGTATCTGACATCCACAGTCTGTTCCCTGGGGATATTATCCTCACTGCTACTATAGGCACCCTCTCTTCCTACTACACCTGCTATCCTACAGCCGCAGTCCCTTCCCAGAGGTTATTATGCCAGTCCTTTGCTTTAATGAGCTTTACCATTCTATATAAATCTTGGGACGTCTGCAGGGCTCTGCTGCATATTTCTGCTGGAAATCTTCTAAAAAATCAACCCCTGGGAAAATGCTCACTTTTCTTTACCCCAAAATTTTGGTCTTCTTTCTATGATGCTTCTAATTTTGAAACCTAACAAAGACGCTATCTGTCTACTAGAGGAATTTGAGTTTTCCAATTATTTTTCATCTCTAATTTCAACTGTATAATTATTTCATTAAACCATAGCACAAAAAAATATATATATCTGTAACATAAATGCTTCAGGAATTATGTATTTTGACTAGTAAAAGCCATTACATTAACGTGATCATCAGGAGAAGAAAATCTATTACACAAATAGCACCTTAAAATTGTTTATAATATGACAATATCCATTTCACAAACTGTACACTTAATAAAGGGATATATTACAATATTATGGATTGAGATGACATTAAGTCATTAAAAAACACAGATGAATTTATAATATAATCAGTTAATTGTGATCTTAAAATGGCACAGCACAGCCAAAAAACATTTTCCCATTTAATCTGAATACATTCTCTCACCTGAAACACTACATTAACCAATATTAATCCTGTGTTCTATCTGATTTATGAACTTATTAATTCAGTATTGGTTGAGAGTGGCTATAAAATGTCTTGCTTCACAGAATACCTATAATTTCACATAATTAGATGAAATTTTGCTTATAGAGATCCACTATATTTTATTAATGGTATTGGTGTAATAATTAACACAAAAATTAACCTTGTGTTTGTGATTTTCTAGGGGGATGGACATGGGGAAGAATATATTTTTATGCTTATATGTATATATGTGAATCAAATATTTTTGTTTTATTTTATATGTTTATCAAATAATATTAAAATCATAAGACAAATATAATATTTTAAAACATTAAAAATCTGGGTCAGGTGATATGCATATCTCACAGCTTGACATGGGGACAGCACCAAGACTCATTGGCCCAGAGACCCAGTTATACATAAGTGCCTGCATATTCTCACATATGAAATAAAATTTACAGTATTAACGAAAGGAGAAATCCAGGTCACCAGAGACATATTGATCCAATTCTGATCTTGCCAGACTTTAAATTAATTGAAAGGTATTCCTAATATAAGTGATGTGGATCATTAACCCTCTGATGGCCTGGAGGTTATTGACATCTCTGTTACAATATAAAAATACAAATAGCCTTTAATTGAAAGATTGTATTTAACAACCATAGCATGGTATATATATATCCTGCACCTTCATGGAATTTATTGAGTTAGCATTAAAAAAAAAAATATTCTACCAAGTTTATTGGATGTAATGTCTGTTTTATAAATAGTCTATTTTTATTCTTGTAATTTTGAGTTTAATAGCCATGATATCTGGACGTACATGGTATCTGTTTTTGCTTCAACTTCTGCTCTACTTGACCAGGAAGCTGTGCAGTAGGAAGAAAACAAACAAGCATCACTGCAGTTCCAATGCTTTTACAAACCAAAATATTACTGATCCACAAGCCCATCTCCAACAGCAGACATACTGCATGCTGAACATGGTACTACTATATACTGAGCCTCTATTATCCCCAAACTACAGTACAACTTTGTGTTGTATCCAGAGTCATGAGTTATGTATTAGTTTCTCCTGTTATGTTATTCATAATACATATTGGGGCTTATTTACTAAAACTCAAATTAATCTCAGTTTTTTATGAGAACAAACTCGACCAAACTCTCTTCCACAAATTGAACTCATTTATCAATAATTTTTCTCGAAAAAAATCAAGCGTCGACTTTATTGAATTTTCGCTGTATAAACCTGACTTTTTTGCATTATTGGATGAAAACCCCTATTTTTTTGAATAATGTAGCCCAGATTACAATGTCAAGGAACAACTTCAGGGACATCTGCCATTGACTTCTACATGACCTCGACAGGATTCAGATTCGGATTTTTAGCAGCTTTGGGGGTATGATAAATCTCTAAAAATATGAGTTTTATTCTTCCACAAAAAAATTGAGTTTTCCCCCTAAAAACTCAGAAAAAATTGAGATTTATTAAATGGGCCTCATTTTGTACTGTGATGTTTTGCTTCTATGTTTGGGGGGGGGTTACATAATAGCATAACCGTTTCATTTTATAAAGGCAATGGATATCCAGAAAATACACAATTTTAATTATGTCAGCATTTGAAAAGCTAACAAGTGCCATAGAGGTTCTAAAAGTACATGAAAGTTTGTTAATTTCCGATATATCACTTTGCCTTAATGTGAAATCTCTGTTGCACCAATGCTCCAAGCACAGTACAAGCCAGGATCAAATACTGTTAGTGGCCTATTAAATGCCTCCTAACAAGCAATAAGAAAGAACTTTCCAGCTTTTGTTGAATTGGAATATGTATGAGATTTAATGGTGCCCAATAAATCAAATTCTTAGCTCTTTTCTAAAAAGAATGTGTTTTGCAGCAGTGCCATAAGATCGTTGGCACATAAGTGTATCTATGCCTGAAAATATTGTACATTGTTGACTATTAAAAAATAGCGATTAATCTATTGTATTTGGAAAAAGTCCTTTCATGTTTATAAATGAGTGCACAGAGACGCCTTACAAATTCAAGCAGAATTATACAGTATATACAGTATATTACAGTGGATTACCTACGCTGGCATAGATTCATAGATGGTCATTTACTAAGTGCAGGGCAGGGTGCCAAGTGGAAAAAACAGACCAATTCACCTTTTTTATTATTTAGCTCCCTGTCCTGCACTTAGTAGAAATGAGCGCAGAGACCTTTGTTTGCCCCAAAGATAGAGCAGTGACAGCGAATAGCAGTGCTGTATTCATGAGGGACAGGCACTTGGATGTTGCCCCTTCCACCCTTTCCTTTCCTTTTTCTTGCACATCACTCAGACCTTCAAGTTAACTGCAAGGTGCTGAGTGCAGCCCCCCAATACACGTGCCTTTGTGACCCTTAATCCGTCTTTGGTCAAAGGAAATGATCCTTATAGTATCTATGCTATGGGAACAGTCAGAAAATGATCCACCCCAAGGAGGCACCATTCACAGCACCATTCAACTGGTCATGCCCCAATGAAACTGTTTTAAGCCCCCTAGACTGTTAGGTCATACATCTGTCTGATGTTTATGAAGACAAAAATGAGATCTATAGGATATGGGTTATGTCAAACCTGCCAGTAAGACAATGGCTTCTTAGGCAAGGCTGGAAACGGCAGTAAATTATTATAGCACACCTGAAGGATTGTCTACTTTCATGATATTCTATAGGTTATAGCTCACTCAGTACCAGTTTTCATTTTCATAAGCCTCTCTATATCCCACAAGCTCCTCCAAAGTCTCATTGTACTGTTGAGAAGACTAAAGCAATAGTGTGCAGGAGAGGAAGGAGAATATACCTTTATTACAGTATGTTCTTTTACCAGAATATTTTACCACCTTTCATTCCCAGTACTGAAGTACATATACTATGTAAAACAATTTTTTCTTTTGTGCATGGAATGTGACTCCAACTGCTGAGAAATGAATGAAGTGTTTAGCTATTTAAATCCGGGAAGTACATATTGCACTTCAAAAACATGAGATTATTTATTAAAGATATATTGTAGATAAATTGCTAATGCAGAATCATCACCAATGTGTGTCACATGGAACCAACTTTAAATTAATTGATATTACTTGTAGCTAAAAAATGATTTTATTATGCTGCGTTCTAACACATTGTGCAGAATTTTAACATGACTCTTTAGACTTTGACACTAAGCTGAGTCCCATTTTTTTTGCTCCTTCCATTTATTTTGGAGATGATACACATCATAACGTTCCCCCCTCACATAATATTTTAGCTTTTAATGATTTCCATAATTTTCTGCATACATAACTAAATCCTCGCAGAATCTCCTTTTAGATTAGCACTCTTGCTAGTAAAATTTAACATTCTAAATCAACACCAGATGCAGCAAGAAAACAAGAGAGACAAGAGCAAATATTCCATATGCCTCGTTTCCATCAGAACCTCACTACATATATATGGACTTGTTTGTTTCATTTTTCTGGGTGATTTAGTACCCAGGACATAGACTAGGTTGGTGGTTGACCATACAGTATCACATTTTTTATTTAATGGCAACTATATTCTGGGGAGAAAAATCCTCCTTTTATTGTACATGTACTAGTTTTAAAGCAGAGGATCTTAAACTGTGCATTTAGCATGCCCCCACAGGGGAGCTCCATTGCAATGTGTATGGTAACTTACCTGTCTCAATATGTGCATCCTTGCTGACGGTGTCCACAAACGTGTGCCCATGCATTACAATTTTTTTTCTCCCTGTATTGACAGATCCCTACCTCTTCACATATGCATATTGACACATACTGTATGCCTATACATATGTCTAATTTTGACACAGTTCTGCTCATGCTTTTGCCTCCCTTTACCTATTTAAGGGCATTTGGTAATTTTGACTGTACTTGGTTGTCTTGAAGTTCTTTGACTTTACAATCCTTCAGTTTTCTTGTTGTGACTTGGTCTGTTTCCCGTATTCTCTGCTTGGCTGCTGTCTGTCCTGTTCTTCTTCTTGTCTTCCATGATGAACCTTCCTATCTGCCATGAACCAGATCTGTCCCCACTACATTGGCTCCCTGTGCCTAACCTCAGGTGTGCCCAGTGGTGTACAAAATGAGTGGGTGTCCTTCCTTGCCTTAAAAACCAATTAAATTGACATTGGGAGTGTGAATGTTCATTTATTTTTCTTGGATAGTCTCAATTGTTACTACATTTCCCTCTGAAGAACTGCTATGCATTAAGGGGACAAAAAAAATTATTTATAAAGGTTGCCATCACATCAACATTTCAGCATACTTAGCCTACACACATGCACAGTATATATTACAATACGTCATTTAATGCTGGACAATGTTAAGAAATGTGTTAAGCTCTCAGTATCGTAATTTCTGCAAGGTGCTTGTCCAAATGGGCTCTCAGATAATAAAAGAAAATATAGATTTTCATATTATGTTGACTAAGAAACATAAGCAGACCCCATAAAATATCACTTAACACAACTTAGAGGGCTTCAGAAGAAACTTGGCATATTGTTTCCTTAGAATGGTTACAACTAATAAGAACTAATTGCCAAAACCTTCAAATTTCCTCCGTATTATGTGAAATATTTTATGAAGCATAGTCAGGAAGACACGGATTAATAAGGAGATATTAATGTTGCAGCTATCTTGTGCAATTTCACTGGATCATAGAATAAATTGTTTTCTGGCACGAAAGCATCAGGCAGATGTAGCACTGGTATTTTCCCTTCTGCTCTAGTATAGGGGTATATATTCATATATGCATGGGGTCTTAATGCTTTCTGAAGAGCATTAGCTCCAGTTTCCAAACTGGAAAGTACAGATGTTTGGGAATTGGTTGTGCATTGGGTTTATAAAGCAGGCCACATATTGGGAATGGTGAGGCATATCCAGCTAACTGGCCTGACATTTGTATCATTTGGCTAAATATATGGAAGGGCAAATTAACTTATATTATTAGTAATCACAAGGTGTGGTATAGGGGGTTATTTTTATTGAGTTCTTTATGTGGCCTGATATATTTCCATAAGGACCAACTTCTCTAATAAGTCCACATTGATAACCAAATATTCATAGTCCTCCCCAGACAAGTCCTGCAGTATAAAGACCATTTTGGCCAGATGGTTTGGGCTTGGGCAGTTTCAGTTACCTTATCCTTGAGCTGACCAATGAATCATTTAACACAACTTCATAAATAGGCCTTCATTTGCATTCATTCTGACCTAAAGCTTTTTGTAGATCATTTCAAACAACACTAACACTAAAGTAGTGGCCACCACAAAACAAAATATGCCCTGAGCTCCTCCTTTGACGTTAAACCTGTGTGGAAATTCCAAGATGCATGAAATACACAGCAGTTATAAAAAAGAAACTCAAGCATCTTTATTGTTACTTGTAACTACTTCCAGAATAGTTGCACCTTACTAACTCCCTATTTATAATGATAACCCTCTAGGGCCTCTTTGTAAAAGTAAGAAGAGTAAAAGCCTAAAAATAGACTTTGTAGTATATGTACTGTATTTATAATGTCATCCAATATACATTATCAAGGGAAATATTTTCATCTGCCTTTAAAGCAGAATTTATCTGCATTTAAGTTAACTTTTAGTATGTTATAGAATGGCTAATTATAAGCAACTTCTTCAATTTTCAGTTTTTAAATTATTTTTCTTCTTCTGACTCTTTCCATGCTCTGTAAGGCTACAAATGTATTGTTATTGCTACTTTTTATTACTCATCTTTCTAGCCAGGCCCTCTCCTATTCATTTTCCAGTCTCTTATTCAAATTAATGCACGAAAACAAAAATAACAAGAAATGAAAGCCAATTGCAAATTGTCTCAGAATCCCACTTTACATCACACTACAAGTTCATTTAAAGATGAACAATCCCTTTAATAGTAGATTCAACATATCAGCCGTGATTGCTAAACCAATAGATAATCACACTTCTATGCACTCATGAGCTGGGGATGACAGAATATTTACTTTAAAGCTTGGATTTCTCCACTCGATTTCTCCCCTCTCTGGGATGAAATCAAATTCCAGTTTGCTTGCTCGTCAAACACTACTGTCACTCAGGGATCTAGATTGAATATTATACAATATTGCTAATTAGTCTTGTGTCCTGTGTATCATTCTTTGCTAGGCATCAGCAGGCAGCTTTATTTCTAAAACATACTGTATATATGAAATGCAGCAAAGTAATGTATGTAGGAAGGGAAGCAAGGTTTCAGTAGGCATTCACTAAACTCTGAATGCAAAAATCCTGAAACTTTTTTGATTTTTTTTTTATTATAAAATCGGACTTTTAAAAAAAGCACGATTTTTTCCGAATGTATTAAACCCCGAGGATGGAAAAGTCCAAATCAAATCTGATAACATTTTAAAAAAAATGGGAGGGTATATTTTACTGGTATAGGGAAAAAGGTTTTACCACTAGGGGGAGCTCTAGTTACTCTGGTCTCAAATCTCTTTCAAGGTTACAGGTCAGACTGACCACTGACCAAGAGATTTGTGCTGTAAGAGAAGAGCAAGAAATAGAGGTACCTGGCTGTTTTAATGTTTTATTACATTAAATAAAATAATTCATATACAAACTGGTTTCCTTTTGGTGGAAAATTTACTTCCACTGCTGTTTAGTATACTTTGATTACATTTTTGTCACTAATGCACATTTAGCAAGTGACCAGTGCTCTACCTCCTTAGCAGGTAAAACAGCATTATAAGTAAGCAGTGCCATTTTGCTTTATAGTTTTTCATTTTGAGTATCCTATAAGCCAGGGGTCCCTAACCTTGTTTACGTGTGAGCTACATTCAATTGTAAAAATTTCCTAGGGGTGCCAAATAAATAATAATGATAAATAATAATTGGTAACTTCATATGTACGCTGGCAGCCTGCAGGAGGCATTTGGCAGTACATTGCCTCCAAGCCAAAAATTCAAAAATAAGCAATTGCTTTGTGTCCACTGGGAGCAACAGCCATGTTACTTGTGAGTATTGGTTGGAGATCACTGATATAAGCTTATTCTCAACCAGTGGGTTTCAAAAGTAGAAAAATAATTTGTTATTTGAGTTGTGCTTCCTAAAAAATCTACGGCGCTTCAACTTCCAGGGCATTTAATTGAAAAGGAGAGCTTTCCAAAGCACAAACAGATTGGATGCAAAACTGACCATCCATTTATGCCTGGTCTGTACTGGGAGTCAAAATAGGTCCTGGTATTCCAAGTAGAACAAGGCCCACACAGCCCATGAAATAGTGACTACTCTGATGAAGAGTATGTACGGACTACCTAGAACTACTGCCAGTCTGGATGTCGTGGTGATTCCAGGGTTCCCCTAGCAGGTTATGTCCATCAAAAGAAATCCAGTAGTGTCAAGTGAATAAGACAAACTCATTGGAAGTGACACAATCTCTGGTCTCCTAAATGTTCTTGATCCCAATTTGTCAAAGCAAATGCTAAAAACATGCACCATGCATCATGCACTCTAAACTCACTTTGTAAATGATGCCGACTGTCCATGAAAATCTTCCATCAACAGAACTTATGATGAATAGATGGAAAGACATATATGATAGATATATAGAGATATACATTGAATCTGAATGATTGATAAAAGAGAACCTTAAGCAATCATATTAAAATAATTATATTTATGTAGTTTTTAAGAAGCTGGCATTAAACCTTCCAAACCTGTTGGGAGGAAAAGCAAATTCTCATAGATGAAAATGGAACAGCCAAGGACTAGCAGTGAATGGCACTTCAGATAGACTTTGTTAAATTAAGTCATTGACCTGCAATTGTGATTAATACCAAACAAGGTGCCCCCTTCTTCTGCAATAATGAATATTCTTCAAACAGCAGAGAGACCCGTCTGCTGCCTGACGTTGATGACATTGAAAATTTAGAAGAGAAATTCCATCATTTTTCATTTGTATGTAAATGTCCCTGTTCCAGAAATTAACCCCTGAACCCCATGTCAGTTTTCATCTGAAGGAATTTGCTCTACCATCTCAACAAAGTGCAGTCATGTCGTTATCCTGGGGTCAGTAGGGCTCCCTTGTGTTAAAGGAAGGCGGGAGTAGCTATAAAGAAAAAAAAAAGTCCAAATCTTATAATGTGACTCATTGTTTACCCTCATTAATGGAGGGATAAAAGAAGAAGCAGTAACAAGGCAACGTTGTAAAATGCACATCTCAGATGCCTAGTGAGATGCCCTTACAACACAACATTGTCATGCTAATGACATCTTTACCTTTTTAAAGAGCAACTAGCGCTAATCACTTCTACTAGTTTTAAGGTGAACGGTGGGACAATACACAAATCTTATTACTGATCCTTTCAGCCAAATCTTCCACTGATAGAAAGGCCTTTTGTTGCTAACCACCTTAGACAAATGCTACTATCTGCATGTGAAGGGAAAGGAGGTGCTGAGATTTAGGAATTGATGTGGATTTAATTATGCTAATTTAGGCAGCTGTAAAAAGCTCTCCCCCTTTCTCTTTTTTTCCTTCTGTGGAGAAGCACAAAGGAACCAGCAAATACAGGTGTCCTTTGCAGAAGTAGCTTAGGCTGTAACTTAGTGGGCAATAGTGGAGGCTATTCAAGGCATGAAAATTGAATTGCATTCCTTCCCACCTGGGCCGCTGCTAAGGGAAACTTGCATATGAAGAGCCCGTGATGCCAACTTAGGCAGTTTTACATAACAATGCATGAAAGGGACACTGATGTTAAAATAACAGCTGCTTTTGTATGAAAGGGACAAGCTGGATCATTCACAAATATAGACATTAGGGTTTTTTGGACAAAGACAATTGTGATAGTGGAGAAAGTGTGTATTTTGAGCAGGATATCTTCTGCCAGCCTGCTAAAATATAGCACATATTTATTTTTTATATAAACTGCTCTGAATACCACAATGTATTATATGGAGATATAAGAAATATTAAACATATTCTTAAAATTCCTTATACTGTGCCAGTGTAAGGCACAAACACCCCAATCAAGGATGCATTTAAACTACATCCATTGAATCATGCATCTCTCCTTAAACCAGTAAAATACAGAATAAAGTAACTAACCTTGTGCCTAACCTTCTATGCTCATAACAAAACATCCTTTGCCCCAGTCTCGTGGGATAGATTCATTAGACAAGTCTTTGCATTGACTTGACTTGTTAAGTCATATCTTTTCCATTATCACATTTATAAGGCCTTTCCTTGTATGTTAAATCATAAATACACTGTATCATTGCTGTCCAACTTCATGCCTGAGGGCGATTAAAATCCAGCTATTAGGTCTTTTATCAAATAAGAAGAAATTCTACAGTTAAAATGAAAACCTAACTGCTCCATGTGAACTCAAGCATTTATGCTTCTGACCTGATAAGGCCATTAATTAGTGATGGGCGAATTTGTCCCAAAAATTCGCCACAAAATTTGCGAATTCCCAGTGAAATTCGCAAAATGGGCGAAAAATGTGCGGGCGTAAAAATCTATGCTGGCGACAATTTAGACACTGGCGACACTTGATGTGTATAAAAGTCAATGGGCATACAGTTAATTGCCTCTGGCGTCAAAAAAACTCTGCTGCTGGCTAGAGATGTCGCGAACTGTTCGCCGGCGAACTTGTTCGCGCGAACATCGGGTGTTCGCGCTCGCCGGAAGTTCGCGAACGTCGCGCGACGTTCGCCATTTTGGGTTCGCCATTGTTGGCGCTTTTTTTTGCCCTCTCACCCCAGACCAGCAGGTACATGGCAGCCAATCAGGAAGCTCTCCCCTGGACCACTCCCCTTCCCTATAAAAACCGAAGCCCTGCAGCGTTTTTTCACTCTGCCTGTGTGTGCTGAAGAGATAGTGTAGGGAGAGAGCTGCTGCCTGTTAGTGATTTCAGGGACAGTTGAAAGTTTGCTGGCTAGTAATCGTTTTGATACTGCTCTGTTATTGGAGGGACAGAAGTCTGCAGGGGTTTGAGGGACATTTAAGCTTAGGTAGCTTTGCTGGCTAGTAATCTACCTTCTACTGCAGTGCTCTGTATGTAGCTGCAGTGGGCAGCTGTCCTGCTTCTGATCTCATCTGCTGACTGCTGCAATAACAGTAGTCCTTGTAAGGACTGCTTTTATTTATTTTTTTGTTGTTTTACTACTACTACTACTACTACTACTATAAGAGCCCAGTGCTATTAGTCTAGCAGTGTTGGGGAGTGGGACTGGTGTGCTAATCTGCTGCTCCTAGTAGTTCAGCAGCACCAACTTTAATTTTTTTTTTTTAATATTCATTTTTTTTTTATTTTACTTTTTTTTATTTTACTACCGCTGTAGTAGTGTATAAGTTGACCTTTTAGGCATTATTTGCCCTGTAGGCATTATTTGCACAGTGTTTTCTTCAACCCGCCATCTAGCTGTGTGACCTTGTTCACATTCTGTCTAAATATCCATAATATTACCGTCTCCAGAAAAAACACCGGAGTGACTTTTTTCAAGCAGCCATAATATATTTTACGTAATCCGTATCCACCGCTGTAGTAGTGTATACGTTGACCTTGTAGGCATTATTTGCACAGTGTTTTCTTCAACCCGCCACCTAGCTGTGTGACCTTGTTCACATTCTGTCTAAATATCCATAATATTACCGTCTCCAGAAAAAACACCGGAGTGACTTTTTTCAAGCAGCCATAATATATTTTACGTAATCCGTATCCACCGCTGTAGTAGTGTATACGTTGACCTTGTAGGCATTATTTGCACAGTGTTTTCTTCAACCCGCCATCTAGCTGTGTGACCTTGTTCACATTCTGTCTAAATATCCATAATATTACCGTCTCCAGAAAAAACACCGGAGTGACTTTTTTCAAGCAGCCATAATATATTTTACGTAATCCGTATCCACCGCTGTAGTAGTGTATACGTTGACCTTGTAGGCATTATTTGCACAGTGTTTTCTTCAACCCGCCATCTAGCTGTGTGACCTTGTTCACATTCTGTCTAAATATCCATAATATTACCGTCTCCAGAAAAAACACCGGAGTCACTTTTTTCAAGCAGCATTCATATATTTTACGTAATCCGTATCCACCGCTGTAGTAGTGTATACGTTGGCCTTGTAGGCATTATTTGCACACTGTTTTCTTCAACCCGCCATCGAGCTGTGTGACCTTGTTCCCATTCTGTCTAAATATCCATAATATTACCGTCTCCAGAAAAAACACCGGAGTCACTTTTTTCAAGCAGCATTCATATATTTTACGTAATCCGTATCCACCGCTGTAGTAGTGTATACGTTGGCCTTGTAGGCATTATTTGCACACTGTTTTCTTCAACCCGCCATCGAGCTGTGTGACCTTGTTCCCATTCTGTCTAAATATCCATAATATTACCGTCTCCAGAAAAAACACCGGAGTCACTTTTTTCAAGCAGCATTCATATATTTTACGTAATCCGTATCTACCGCTGTAGTAGTGTATACGTTGGCCTTGTAGGCATTATTTGCACACTGTTTTCTTCAACCCGCCATCGAGCTGTGTGAGCTTGTTCACATTTTGTCTAAATATTGATAATATTATCGTCTCTAGAAAAACCACTTGAGTTACTTTTTTTCAAGCAGCATTCATATATTTTACGTAATCCGTATCCACCGCTGTAGTAGTGTATACGTTGACCTTGTAGGCATTATTTGCACACTGTTTTCTTCAACCCGCCATCGAGCTGTGTGACCTTGTTCCCATTCTGTCTAAATATCCATAATATTACCGTCTCCAGAAAAAACACCGGAGTCACTTTTTTCAAGCAGCATTCATATATTTTACGTAATCCGTATCCACCGCTGTAGTAGTGTATACGTTGGCCTTGTAGGCATTATTTGCAGAGTGTTTTCTTCAACCCGCCATCGAGCTGTGTGAGCTTGTTCACATTTTGTCTAAATATTGATAATATTATCGTCTCTAGAAAAACCACTTGAGTTACTTTTTTTCAAGCAGCATTCATATATTTTACGTAATCCGTATCCACCGCTGTAGTAGTGTATACGTTGACCTTGTAGGCATTATTTGCACACTGTTTTCTTCAACCCGCCATCGAGCTGTGTGACCTTGTTCCCATTCTGTCTAAATATCCATAATATTACCGTCTCCAGAAAAAACACCGGAGTCACTTTTTTCAAGCAGCATTCATATATTTTACGTAATCCGTATCCACCGCTGTAGTAGTGTATACGTTGGCCTTGTAGGCATTATTTGCACACTGTTTTCTTCAACCCGCCATCGAGCTGTGTGACCTTGTTCCCATTCTGTCTAAATATCCATAATATTACCGTCTCCAGAAAAAACACCGGAGTCACTTTTTTCAAGCAGCATTCATATATTTTACGTAATCCGTATCCACCGCTGTAGTAGTGTATACGTTGACCTTGTAGGCATTATTTGCACACTGTTTTCTTCAACCCGCCATCGAGCTGTGTGAGCTTGTTCACATTTTGTCTAAATATTGATAATATTATCGTCTCTAGAAAAACCACTTGAGTTACTTTTTTTCAAGCAGCATTCATATATTTTACGTAATCCGTATCCACCGCTGTAGTAGTGTATACGTTGACCTTGTAGGCATTATTTGCACACTGTTTTCTTCAACCCGCCATCGAGCTGTGTGACCTTGTTCACATTTTGTCTAAATATTGATAATATTATCGTCTCTAGAAAAACCACTTGAGTTACTTTTTTTCAAGCAGCATTCATATATTTTACGTAATCCGTATCCACCGCTGTAGTAGTGTATACGTTGACTTTGTAGGCATTATTTGCACAGTGTTTTCTTCAACCCGCCATCTAGCTGTGTGTATTATCGTTTCCAGAAAAACCAACTGAGTTTTTGTTGTTGTTGTTGTTTTTTTAAAAATAATGCCAGGCAAAGGCAGGCCGCCACGCAGAGGCCGTGCTAGGGGCCGTGCTGCTATGCAATCCTGTGGCCCTAGCAAATTGCCCAGTTTTAAAAAGCCAATGACCCTGAACTCCCAAAATGCTGAAGAGGTAGTTGACTGGCTTACACAGCACACCCCATCCTCTACCGTTTCTAACTTTACCACAACATCCTCCTCATCCTCCACTGCTATGGCCACCCCACGTAACACTTCCTCCACCACCGGTGCCCCTTCTTCACTGGGGTCAGAGGAGTTATTTTCCAATGAGTTTCTTGAACTGAGTAATGCGCAACCATTATTGCCAGAAGAAGATGAAGGAGATGAGGACCTTACACCAGATTTAATTCTGGCAGAGAACACGATAGAGATGGACATAATGAGTGATGAGGAGGAGGTCCCCGCTGCTGCTTCCTTCTGTGATGTGTCAGAAGAAATTGATGCATCTGAGGAGAATGATGATGAGGAGATTGATGTTTTGTGGGTGCCTAGTAGAAGAGAGCAAGAGGAGGGTAGTTCAGATGGAGAGACGGAGAGTCAGAGAGGCAGTAGGAGAATAAGACTTAGAAGAAGCAGGGAGGACAGCCCGCAGGGATCAGCAGGGCAACAACATGTATCGGCACCTGTGTTCAGCCGGCCAACGCACCCGCCATTGCCGCCAATACCGCCAACTCCGCCAACTTCTACTGTTACCGCCAGATCGCACACTTCCAAAAAGTCAGCAGTGTGGGATTTTTTTAATGTGTGTGCCTCTGACAAAAGCATTGTAATTTGCAATGAGTGCAGTCAGAAACTGAGCCTTGGTAAGCCCAACAGCCACATAGGTACAACTTCTATGCGAAGGCACATGAGCGGCAAGCACAAAGCACTTTGGGAGCAACACCTCAAAGGCAACAGGCAAACTAAAAGCCACACTCCTTCTGGTCCAGCATCTTACTGCTCTACCTCTGCTCTCCTTGACCCGTCTGAACCACCCTCCACTCCGCCTTCCACCTTGACCACCTGTTCCCATTCCCAGTCATCTGCCACCAGCCAAGTTTCTGTGAAGGCCATGTTTGAGCGTAAGAAGCCAATGTCTGACTGTCACCCCCTTGCCCGGCGTCTGACAGCTGGCTTGTCTGCACTCTTAGCCCGCCAGCTTTTACCATACCAGCTGGTGGACTCTGAGGCCTTCCGCAAATTTGTAGCAATTGGGACACCGCAGTGGAAGGTACCCAGCCGCAATTTTTTTTCTAAAAAGGGAATACCACACCTGTACCAACATGTGCAGAGCCAAGTTACCGCATCTCTGTCACTTAGTGTTGGGCCAAAGGTCCATATGACTACTGACGCATGGTCCTCCAAGCATGGTCAGGGCAGGTATGTCACCTACACTGCCCACTGGGTGAACTTGGTAATGGCTGGGAAGCAGGGAATGGGTAGCTCAACAACAACAGTGGAGTTGGTGTCACCGCCACGGATTGCACGCGGTTCTGCCACCACCTCTACTCCTCCATCGCTCTCTACCTCGTCTTCTTCTTCTTCTTACTCTGCTGCTGGGTCCTCCTTCTCCTCCTCCACACCTGTGCACCCCCAGCTCCCCCTAGGCTATTCGACGTGCCAGGTACGCCGTTGTCACGCTGTCTTGGGGATGACGTGCCTGGAAAGCAAAAACCATACCGGATCTGTACTCCTGTCATCTCTGCAGTCACAGGCCGATCGGTGGCTGACCCCACACCAACTGCAGATCGGAAAAGTGGTGTGTGACAATGGAAGCAATCTGTTGGCAGCGTTGAGACTAGGCAATTTAACACATGTGCCCTGCATGGCACATGTGTTAAATTTAATAGTCCAACGTTTTGTCTCCAAGTACCCAGGATTCCAGGACGTTCTCACCCAGTCCAGAAAGGTGTCGGCCCATTTCAGACGTTCCTACACAGCCATGGCACGCCTTGCTGACATTCAGCAGCGCTACAACATGCCAGTCAGGCGTTTGATTTCTGACAGCCAGACTCGCTGGAATTCAACGCTCCTTATGTTGGAACGTCTGCTGCAACAACAAAGGGCCGTCAACGAGTACCTTTTTGAACTGGGTGGTAGGACTGGATCTGCACAGCTGGGGATTTTTTTCCCCCGTTACTGGGTGCTTATGCGCGATGCCTGCAGGCTCATGCGACCTTTTGAAGAGGTGACAAATATGGTCAGTCGCACCGAAGGCACCATCAGCGACCTAATACCCTTCGCTTTCTTCCTGGAGCGTGCCGTGCGACGAGTGACAGATGAGGCTGTAGACCAGCGTGACGAGGAGCTGGAAGCGCACGATTTCTGGTCGGAATCACCAGAACGAACCCAGGCACCTGCTGCAACGCAGGGAGAGGTGCCAGAAGTGGAGTCAGAGGAGGAAGGTGGCTTTGTGGAGGAGGAGGAGGAGGACCAACAGGAGCAGGCTTCCCAGGGGGCTAGTGGTGACCTTTTGGGGACCCCTGGTCTTGTACGTGGCTGGGGGGAGGAGACCGTGGATGATGCAGTCCTTGATAATGAGGAAGCGGAGATGGATAGCTCTGCATCCAACCTTGTGAGAATGGGGTCTTTCATGCTGTCATGCCTGTTGAAGGACCCCCGTATCAAGAGGCTTAAGGAGAAGGACCTGTACTGGGTCGCAACGCTACTAGACCCTCGGTACAAGCATAAAGTGTCAGAAATGTTACCAACATACCACAAGTCCGAAAAGATGCGGCATTTACAAACCAGCCTGCAAAACATGTTGTACAATGCTTTTAAGGGTGATGTCACTTCAGGAACTCATCAACATTCCAGGGGCAGAGGTGCCAGTAATCCTGCCACGAGCACACCTGCAAGGACAAAGCCCTTTGGCCAGTCTGTAACGTCAGACATGCAAATGTTTTTCTGTCCAAGGCAGCGCCACAACCCTTCTGGATCCACCCTCAAAGAACGCCTCGACCGGCAGGTAGCGGACTACCTGGCATTAACTGCAGATATCGACACTCTGAGGAGCGATGAACCCCTGGACTACTGGGTGCGCAGGCTTGATCTGTGGCCAGAGCTGTCACAATTTGCCATGAACCTCTTGTCTTGCCCAGCCTCAAGTGTGCTCTCAGAAAGGACCTTCAGTGCAGCAGGAGGGATTGTAACTGAGAAGAGAACTCGCCTAGGTCACAAAAGTGTCGATTACCTGACCTTTATTAAAATGAATGAGGGGTGGATCTCGGAGGGTTACTGCACGCCGGAAGACTTGTTCTGACTTCTATGCAGCTGTCCTTCTCTTCAAGCCTCATGACTCCACACACAGCTGTCCTTTAGCGTCCTCCTCCTCCCTCCGCCACCGTTACAAACTAGGGTGCAAACCCTACTGGTTTAATTTTTTCTGGCCTCTGTGCTTCAGTGGCTGCAACCAAAAAAACTGGGCAAACAATGTCTACAAGGTCAACGTATGGCAAAAAATGACTATTTTCAGCATTTATATGGCATATTTTTTCTGGCAACTGTGCTTCAGTGGCTGCATCCAAAAAAATGCATATTTTCTGCATTTATATGGCATAATTTTTCTGGCCTCTGTGCTTCAGTGGCTGCAACCAAAAAAATGCATATTTTCTGCATTTATATGGCATAATTTTTCTGGCCTCTGTGCTTCAGTGGCTGCAACCAAAAAAATTTATATTTTCAGCATTTATATGGCATAATTTTTCTGGCAACTGTGCTTCAGTGGCTGCGACCAAAAAAATGACTATTTTCAGCATTTATATGGCATATTTTTTCTGGCCTCTGTGCTTCAGTGGCTGCGGCCAAAAAAACTGGGCAAACAATGCCTACAAGGTCAACGACGTTGACCTTGTAGGCATTGTTTGCCCAGTTTTTTTGGCCGCAGCCACTGAAGCACAGAGGCCAGAAAAAATATGCCATATAAATGCTGAAAATAGTCATTTTTTGCCATACGTTGACTCAACGTATATGGCAAAAAATGACTATTTTCAGCATTTATATGGCATATTTTTTCTGGCAACTGTGCTTCAGTGGCTGCGACCAAAAAAATGCATATTTTCTGCATTTATATGGCATAATTTTTCTGGCCTCTGTGCTTCAGTGGCTGCAACCAAAAAAATTTATATTTTCAGCATTTATATGGCATAATTTTTCTGTCAACTGTGCTTCAGTGGCTGCGACCAAAAAAATGCATGTTTTCTGCATTTATATGGCATAATTTTTCTGGCCTCTGTGCTTCAGTGGCTGCAACCAAAAAAGTTTATATTTTCAGCATTTATATGGCATAATTTTTCTGTCAACTGTGCTTCAGTGGCTGCGACCAAAAAAATGCATATTTTCTGCATTTATATGGCATAATTTTTCTGGCCTCTGTGCTTCAGTGGCTGCAACCAAAAAAATTTATATTTTCAGCATTTATATGGCATAATTTTTCTGGCAACTGTGCTTCAGTGGCTGCGTCCAAAAAAACTGGGCAAACAATGTCTACAAGGTCAACGTATGGCGAAAAATGACTATTTTCAGCATTTATATGGCATATTTTTTCTGGCAACTGTGCTTCAGTGGCTGCGTCCAAAAAAACTGGGCAAACAATGCCTACAAGGTCAACGTATGGCAGTTGTTTAAAGAGAACAGCAGATTACTAGCCAGCAAAGCTACCTAAGCTAAAATGTCCCTCAAATCCCTGCAGACTTCTGTCCCTCCAATACAGAGCAGTATCAAGCAGATTACTAGCCAGCAAACTTACTATCATCTGTCCCTGAAATCACTAACAGCTCTCCCCCTACACTATCTCTTCCAAGCACACACAGGCAGATTTTTCAGATACATTTTTGCCCTTGATCCCCCTCTGGCATGCCACTGTCCAGGTCGTTGCACCCTTTAAACAACTTTAAAATCATTTTTCTGGCCAGAAATGTCTTTTCTAGATGTTAAAGTTCGCCTTCCCATTGAAGTCTATGGGGTTCGCGAACCGTTCGCGAACCGCTCGCGTTTTTGCGCAAGTTCGCGAATATGTTTGCGAATTTTTTTTCCGACGTTCGCTACATCCCTACTGCTGGCAAATTGCGGAAATTTGCCGCGAATTAGCGCCTGGCGAATAAATACACCCATCACTACCATTAATGCCTAAAGTAAACCTACATGTATTTTTTTATCTTGGAGATGGAAGCAGATGCAGGCAAATGAGGTGGATTTCAGCAAGAAATGCTAAATCTTGTGTTTCATCACACAAATCCAATGCATCTGCCTGCTCCTGAGTGGAGGCAATGTTTCGGGCTGCAGGTTCATCGGGCAGAAGTGGAGGAGTGGATTCTCGGCCTGTGTTTCTCAGCAGGCCAAGATCAGACTAGTCTGGCCCTAGCCTTAGGACTATAAGGCAAACTAAAGACTAACAACTAATGACTCAATTATAGATTCATATCATACTAGAAGTTTATTTAAGGGTAGACTTCCTCTTTAAGTAAATAGCAATGTTATAGGTAAGGTAAAAGATTAAGTTGACAAAAATGAACACTGCATTGCTGTTAAATGCACAATGTGGGTTCCTGGAAGGTTTTAGACTATTTTCTGCATCTCTGCTGCCTCCCCACATCTTAGTCTGCCCTTCAGTCATAGTCTTGCCTGCTGCTTGCTCAGACCGCAGTTTATCCTCCAATCATATGTGTAGGAGACCCAAGGGGTTAATTCCCCTGCTAGCTCAGGAAGTCCCAGTTCAGTTACCTACATGTATAACCTGTGAGACAGAGAAATGCCTTTTATCAGTCCAGGGAACTAGTGTCAAGTTCCTCTTCAACGGCTGTATAATGGGAGAAAGCACATGTCTATTCCTCTTTGACTCTGATTCACTCTCTAATTACTCTGAAAACAGTTTCCACTTGGTTTCTCAAGCTTCAGTGTGACCAACTATTTTTAAGGGCCACTTGGTTTATCAAGCCTCAAAGTGGCTGTTTAGAAGGACATAAGATTTATTATTTGTCAGATGTAGAAATTCCAAATGGAACAGACATAGTGATGCATCTAGAATATATTTATTTATTATCATTATTTAAAAGGGTGCAGCCTCATGTATCCTGGGTGCTTGAAAAAGACCTGCTCCATCTGTACAACAACACTGAAATAAATAACAGTAGCCACTGTAAGGATAATATACAAATATGAAAAAATGAAGAAATGCCAAATGATATCAAAAATACACATCAAAATTATACATATATAAATAAATAAATAAATACCTAACATTGTTAATTCATATCCTGTCTAAAAGGGGTTGCTTAAACAAATTAATTCATATAATGCATCACTCAATAATTGTATCCATAATATAATACCTTATTGTGATTAATAAATGAATAAGTTATGCATTAAGACCCAGAAAATGCTCTCATTACAACTAATTGCAATAACAAGCAAACTCCCACTCTCTATTGAGGCCACCATAGTTCTCAGTGGTTTTTAATTGGTAAATCCAGAAAGCTTCTAGCCTACAGATTTTTTTGTCTAAATCACCCCTTCTCAAATCCCTTGGGGGTTTGTCAATAATTTAGAAAGTTACACATACATTGCCCTGGTGCTTTTCTACTATATGCTTCGCTATTGCGGAGTTTAAATCTATTGCAGACGTGTTCCAAAATGCATGCACTAGCCATTCGTATAGTTTTACCCATGTTTTGGGCACTGCAATCACATGTTGCCAAATATATGACCCCTTTATACATAAAGTTGAAGTATTGATTCATCTTATATGTCACCCCCGTGACTGAACTTTGCAATTTTTTGGAAGTACTAATAAATGAACAAGTTTTAAATCTAGTTTGTCCAAATTTGTATGTGCCTTTATACTTTCCTTGCCCTTCTCATTGGAGGTATACAAACTCTTGGAGACATGAGCTGCTAGATTCTTACCTCTCCTATATACAAAAGAGGGAGTTTTTTCAAGTATTTTACCTAAAACTGGATCTTGAAGGAGTACCCCCCAATAGTGTACTTACAAATGCTTCTCTGAATAGAATGAACATCATGACTATAGGTGGTGCAAAACCGCACACTCGCTGAACCCTATTTCTATCTCCCAGTAGATCACCCAGCTTGGACCTCATTTTGTAGCGTAGCAAATGCTTACGGTCAGACCTCATAACCTTCTCATATGCCATTTTCACGTCTTCCAACCTATAGCCTCTTTCTATAAAACGGTCCCATAATAACATGGCTTGTTCTTGAAAGGCATCCCAAGAAGAGCACACAAGTCAAAAAGAATTACTGTTGGTCTCTATCACCTGTCTGTAAGATCATATGCACATGATCCCAGCTGCTCATTGCTTAATCCAGTGGAAACCTGATTTACCAACGTTGTCTCCTGTTGCGGCTTGTGTCTCTCCCCATGCAAAATCCTGATGTTGTTCCTCTGTCCGCTCCTCCTTGTTTGTTTCCAGTGCTGCAGGTACTGATGGGATCCCGTCTCATGATGCCACTGCCCCTGTGTCCCTCTGCGGGTCTTTCTCGATCTCTGATGTCGTCTAGATCAATCCCGGAAAGATCTAGATCCAATGTTAAAAAAGAGGGTGATAGTGACCTCTGATTAAGAGCTACATCCTCTCTCTCCGCAAAATGTACATATCTCCATAGCCTTTATTGCCTGTGTTTTCCGTACTATTGGATCTGTGACAGCGGGATCCCCGTTTATCAAATTTCCACATATATACAGTGTTATCATAGCCACTTTTGTTGCGTTGGAATTTTTCTATTTTTAGATTTTTAACTGTGGAGTCATATCATCTATCTTGCTCTTTAACTTGTGCCTACCAAACTGATTAATAAGTGCAAGCAAACCCCACCCCACTAAAAACTTTAACCCTAGGAGATGATACAATCATGATCATAATGCCATACACAGCCCTCCAAAAAAGAGAGAGATGGTGATAATATAAAGAAATAACCTTCCACCATAATGAAATAAATAACATCTGTGCAGGCAGCCAGTCAGAATGAAACACATTCATAGACAGGTAGATTGATACAGACATACAGTACATTGTTCCATGGCCTATATATAGTGCGAAAACATAATTTAGCACTCTTGAAAACAAAGTATCAAACAGTAAAAAGTAAAAATTCTACTTACTTTTAATATATAATAAATGTGGCTTCATTTTATAAAGTAAATTTTTAAACATGTGTCATTTTGTGCCTCTTGATGCATGATTTTAATTTCCCTTCATAAAATTGGCACTATGTAGCTTCCATTAAAGGCAAAAAAAAAAGAATTTTGAAATCTCTATTGTATTAACAGAATTTAAAAATACCTTTAAAGCCTCTGCTGACAATGTTAGTTATACTCCAATTCCCCTCCTGCTGTGGTCCAAAATGAGTCCAACACCCATGGGCTATATGCCCAAGAGCCAAATCGTCTCCTAAATATTCTTTCCAATGACAGCACCTGACGTCCTGACTGCATTACGGCAAGGTCCTTATTTCTGGCTTGATCTACTACTGTTGGCTGTTGTGGCAGCTGTTGAACTGACGAATCTGGTCTTTGGTCAGATTTTCTGTTTGGACAACTTACTCATTTCATTTTCCCTGACTCACACTTGTTTGAGGGGAATGTTTTATTTGAAATTATCAAGGCAAATTGGGTGGGGAAGAACATTTTTATGCATAGTTGTGATATACAGTGAAGTTAGTTTGGCGGCTTAAATATGGAATTTCAACCTCAGATGCACTTCTTGGCCAAAGAACAAAAATAACGTGATTAAAACATTTAGTGACATAAGAAGTATAATATTATTAGCACAAATAAAGGTTTTCAATTTAAAAAGGCTATTATGTTATTGATCTAGATGAGCATAATTAAATGGGATTGAGAGAAGGGGCAAATGTACAGAGGAAGCAGACCCTGAGACTTCTGGGGCAGTAGCACAGCTAGATAAGCAGTTGCAATACTTTTTTTATGGAAACTTTAGAAGGGCCTACAAATATGTTAGTGTTGGCATGGCAACGTCTAGTTGAGGAAAAATTGAGAAAAGTGTAACTTTGTAACTTTGTGCTTTGAAAGATACCCAAGACATATATATATATATGGAAGGGGTATGGGAAAGATACAGGGTTGGGAAGAGTAGAAAATGCAAGAGCAAGAGACAAGCTGTATGCCCTAGCAACCCAAGAAAGTCATAGTTTACACAGGGAATTGGAAGGTTTCTTCATCTGCAGTAGTATAAAGGATGTGATAGCAGATTGTCACGGTCGGCACCCAACACCAGAACAAACACCAGGCATCCTGGTCTCGGCTCGTGCTTCACCAGTAGTGTGACCGCCTTTGGGCCTCGGGAGGAGCCCTCGGCTTACTTGGATGCCACCTGGACTTAAACGAGAGGTGCAAGATGAGGGTTCTGCATAGGCAGTGGGGCACGACAGTAAAGCAAAGTCTTTGGACAGAAGATCGTAGTACAAGGCGTTTAGGCAAAAGAGTAGTCAGATCAGGCCGGGTCGAGGCAGGCAGAGAATAAACGTTATCAGGCAGGCAAGGGTCAAACCAGGAAGTCAATCAGAGGGTTAATCAGAGGAGGCAGTTGGTAATCAGGCAAGGGTCAGAATCCAGAAGTCAGAATAGTCAAAATAGCCAGGCAGGGGTCAAAAACAGGAATCAAACAGGTTCAGAATATAGCACAAGGCTCAGAAGCACCAGGAAACAATATCCTATCACGGACAAGGTCCCACAGCCCTAATGGGCTTTAAATAGTGTTTGAATTACGCGCCATTGCGCGCTGACGTCACTACGTCAGCGCGCCTGCGCCTTTAAATTACCCAAGAGCGCGCCGCGCGCACCTTAAGACGCCGGCGCCTGCGGCCTAACAGAAGCTGTTCGTTGCGGCGGGCATCCCCGCCGAGGGGGCGGCAAGCGTCCCTGCCGTCCCCCCACTAGACCACCAGGTAAGTTCCTTACACAGATTCAACCAGGTGCTGGTTGCTGTATGGAGTGATCTGCTACAGGTAGTTTAATGTGGGGTTCTGGATTATGCTATATGAATTAAAAGAAGAACCCAGTTGAGACCTTTCATATGGTTAGCTTGGATTTGTAGGTTGGCACTTTCTGCAGTAAAAAATAATAATAACAATTATTTATTTATTTATTTTTAGGGTGTACACACTTCTATCCCCATACTGCTATATAGCCAAATAATCAAAAAACTTCTACCAAAAAAGCTGTACAGGTATGGGATTTATTGTCCAGAATTCCCAGAACCAATATTTGTACCTTAATTCCAACAGGCCAATAAATACAAAATAATACAAAATAAATTACTAGAATATTAAATAGTCTACTCTAGAATTCACAATGCATTAGGGGCTGTGTCTTTTGTAGTGCTGTCCTTCTCTCATTACAAGGTTTGCAGAAAATGTCACCAATGTATGGAATTATATATAAGTTGAATAGTAACTGGAATATTAAGGTAATGTATGGCAGGAACAGACAAACAATAGAGAAGTTAAATTATAACATGATATATAACTAAATCCAGTTTCTTACTAAAGTAAACATTTGTTTTAATTTCATATTTACTTTTTCACTCAAAGGACTTCTGGATATGGTATTAAGTGCTGTGCCTGATTAAAATTGTACCCCACTGCTGCACAATGTTATATTATTACATGCAGCCATGTAGATGCTAAGGTTACATCCAATACTAAATATCTGGGTGGTTTGGGCAAAGCACTTTCATAGGATATTGTATTGTATATGAGTATTGGGGTATATTTGCCAGCAGAAGACAAAACGCTACATTTAGGGGTGTATTTACTAAAACTCAAATTTATCTTGTATTTTTATTGAAAAAAAGTTGACCTAACTCACGTCCATGAATTTAACTAATTTATCAAAAAATTAAAAAGTTTGTGAAGGAAAAGTCAACAAAATTGTGCGTCAATTTGAATCATATGAATTTTTCAAGTTTGAAAACAGAATCGAATGATTTTTTTGATTTGCTGGCCAAAAACCGACTCTTTCTGATTATCACACGAAAACCATTGCAGATCACTATGTCAAGAAACATTGTGAGGGACATCTTGATGGCCTTTGACTTCTACTGTACAGGACATTGACAAGTTTTAGCTGGAGTATTTTTGGATATGGATTTTTATCAGCTTTGGGGTTTAATACATTTCTAAAAATTTCAGTTTTTAGACATGATCAGAAAAAAATCGAGGATTAATAAATAGGCCTCTTAATGTACAAAAATGGTCAGAAAATAATGTGAATCATTGTTCCAGTATTCATTCTAGCTGAATGCCTTTCTTTGGACCACCATCCTCTCACTAGTTTCATCCTGAGAGTGTGTTAGGAATAGGCTGCAAAGAAAATTTTACAGGCAAGGCATATTTCAGATTTCTGATTTGGTCAGGTATGTATGTATATTTTTTGTATATTTTTATTTGTAAAGCGCTCCTTGAGGGCAAAGCACTGTACAAAAAAACAATAAATTAGTAGTAACAAACAAGGGGTCATTGTAATAAAAAGTAACAATAAGTGCATTATTAGAAATACAATTCACATAAATATAAAATATAATTACAATGCAGATTAAGTGCTCAGTGTCAAGGAAACAAAAGGCTAGAGGACCCTACCCCGTAGGGCTTACAGTCTAAATAATAGGTATAGGGTATATTACAAGGAAACCTGTTTTCAAGAAATCACAGAAATAAGGGAATAACATTTCCAATATTCCAGAGCCTTGTTTAAACAAATAAATTCTAATTTTTTTGTTTCCTTTTTTTCTGTAATAGTGAGACAGTCCCATGTACTTGATTGTTGCTAATACTAGCCATGCATCAGATATAAGATAATAAACCTGCCCCTTGAGACCAAGTTGGTAGGTTACCTGCCCATGCATGGGCCCTCCAGGACAGCCTATCCAATAGATATCTATCAGGCAGGTTCAAAAATCCCTCTGGGGAGAGGACCAGTTGGCTTATTAATGTGGCCCTCTCCTGAGGCCACATCAAGATCCAATAATTTGGCCAATCTGCTCATTTGGTGAGCTCACCAATGAGTGGATCTTTAGGTGTATGGTCAGCTGAGGCGTCAAAAATCCACCTTGGTGGTAAATCAATTCAATAATAATTCATTTTTTTTTTTACATTTTTTTTAATATGGAAATGTTTTTAGTAGCCTTGTGATATTACACATACACTGTCATGTATTATTTACCTTAGAAATCCTTGAAAGGATGTTGATTTGTCATGTTTCATTGTATTTAACTAAATAAAATATTTTCTTTTTAAAAAAGCTAAGGGAAATTTTTTTTACAGCATTAGATATAGAACATATATAGAGATAGATAAATGAATTGATAAAACGAAACCTCAGCTATACTGTACATAAACAGAATTTGCCAGGACACTTTATGAGAGAGTAATATAGAAGTCCCCCTCTTTCCTGCTTATTCCAGTAGACTTTATATAAACTTTTGGGAGAATTAGGTATAGGTTTAGATTTGCTTTATAGTGTAATTTTATACAAATGATCATGCTATAAAACTCAACCCATTATCTGCTTAAATTATATACTGTACATATATAGATTACAGATTCATTTCACATTAATGTCCCTCTGAAATATGAATCATAGTCATCTAACAAGGAGTTCCTGCAGAGTTATCTGGACGTTATTGAATTTCTTACTGTAACAGAGACACAGAGACGGAATGCTCAAGAATTGTTCACAAAGATGTAAAATAATTATATATGTAAAATAGTTATATATATCTGCATACATATGCTGTAAAATGCACCGTGGCAGATCTGTAATTCAGAGACAGAAGGGAGCATATGCTACCTAGAACATATGGTTACAGAGAATTTTTACACGTTCGATATATCACAGATTGGGAACAGCGATCTCTACTGCAGGATATTACACGTCTTGCAAGCAAAGAGAAAAATTACATTCCTTGGAAAATTAAAATAGAAGTAAAAAAAAGTACATCATTGTGGTCCAAGCTCATCTCTCATGCTCATTCTCTTACAGCAATCTGACAAATTTACTTTGTTTCATAGTAATAGGTTGAAAAATTGGCATTAGAAACTTTTATAGAGAAACACCAGTTTTTTATTTTAACTACGATTCTTAATGGCACCTGCATGTCAAATGCCTCTCTAGTTCTATAACAGATAGGGTTTTGGAATCCCAGATCAAACATATTCTGCTGCTAATTTATGGATACAGGTTATTTTTTTTTCTTTCATACTTAAAAACCATTGACATTTTTAAATTAGTGTATAACGAAAATTTGCTTAAAATTCATTTTAATTTTGAAAAAAAATTAGTGGTTTCTCCTTTTAAAAAAATATGTTGGGTACTAAATGATATTAGTAGGCTCTGTAAAAAAAGGTGCAATATAGCAAGAATTGAAACCATGTATCACTCACTCTAAGTAAGAGTGGGTGATACATGGAATAGCCTTCCAGAAAAAAACTATTAATTCACTAATGGGATTAATAAGAAAAATGTTTAAATTACACACACAAATATAATTTACATTTAGAAAACCACAACATTTCTAATTTAAGTGAAATAAATCTGTGGTGTTATACAAAATTAATTCAGTCTCTACCGTCCTCCATAGTTACCTCCACTTCCCTCCACTTTAAATTTGCTTGAAATGCATCTTATTCTAAATACACCTTATCAGTGTGTGTGTGAATAAATTACCATCTATTTGAAGTCTACAAACTGCAGGTGGGTATTATTATTATGTATTTGTACACTAAAGGGCCTATTCAATTTTCTTTTTTTTCATGAATCAAATGGCTTCTCAATTTGTGGTTTTAATTTCTCTAAAACCTGAAGTTTAATATTTATAAAGATTAAAAAAAAAGAAAAACGTCAGCAAGTAAAAGTAGCTGAGGTCCTATAGACGTCAAGGGGAGCTACACTGATCCTATTTTTTAGCCACTCTGACTTTTAGAGGTTTTTGGATTTTTTCCACTAGTAATTGTCTGAAAAATGTAATTTTTAGAAGTTTTTGTATTTTTTAGCATCTTTTTCTTTTGTATTTTTTATAATTAGATCTTTTAATAAATTACAAGGTATTTGTGATTTTAGGGAAATTGAGTTAATCATAGTTTCAAGAAACTCTAAAACCAAGAAAATTTGAATTTTGAATATGTTCCCCAAGGCATATATATATATGAGCATAGACAAAAAATTCAAACAAAAAAATTGTGTGGATCATTAAAGCTTTTCTGTGATGAATGTAAAAATTCCTAAATTAATTCCAAATGTATCTGTGCTGAAGGTCCAGTAATCTACAGGGATTACTAAAATATTTATTTTATTATGCTTTGATTGCCCCCCTAATTTAACTTTTTACAACTGTTAAACTGTCATTGCAACCTGACTCTCCTACCCCCCTACTGAAGCTTTAGGGGCATAATTATCAAGGGTTGAATTTCGAGTTTATGGGAGTTTATAAAAACTCCCAAAAACTCTAAATTCAGAAAAAAATGACCAATCGAAATTCAGGTGAATAGGATCTACCTTGAATCCAATTCGAATTTTTTAAACAAAAAAAAAGTCAAGTCCACCAAACAACTCCAAATTGATTGTAGGAGGTCCTCCATAGGCTAAAACACCAATTCTGCAGGTTTTAGTTGGCTAAAAGTCAATTTCGAATTCTTAAAGGGACAGTACATGATTTTGATTATTTTTTTTTTTAACTCAAATCAAATTTGGACTATTCCCTAGTTGAATTACACTAAAATAAACTAGAAATTCGAATTTAAAAATTAAAATTTTCAATTTGACCCTTGATAAATCTGCCCCTTAATGTTATCAATGAGCACAGATAAATTTAGAATTTACTTAAGGATAGTTACATTAATTAAAGTAAATCATTAGTAATCCAGATTTAAATGATGCTCTATTTTTTATTATCTGAAGAGTCTTCAGATAATAAAAATAGACAAAATTTCATCTGAAGTCTTCAGAAAAGTGTAATGTTTGAGTATGCAGATCAGGGCATTAACAACATGACCAATCCAAGGTCCAATGGGTTAAAGCTGGTGCTGGCATACAGGAAGCGATGCATTTGTATAATGTATAATGTATACTTGAAAATTAACTAAAAATCATTACGTTCCTTGAATGTACTTTTCTGAAAGTAAGAATTTGATCCACTGCTGTTTATTTGTGATAAATTGAACTGACTGTAATTCCAGGAACTCCAGTCATTTGTAACTATCAGAAACGTAATGATTATTTCCCGTAAATGTACCTTTTACACCAATACTTACAGTATTTATTTACATGGATTCTTTATCAAACTGGATTGCAAGGATAGATTGAATGCAGAGATGCTGCACGCAGGAAGCTCCCTGACCTCTGTAAGCCATTGCATAAAGCCAACTCCATCAATACCCCAGAGGCTATTGTAAAACAGAAGGATAAGAATGCCGTTTAAGGCATTTTAGTGAACAGAAGATTTATTGCACAACATAAAACCTCGGAACACACACACTTTTGTTTTTTGCCTTTTTTTAGGTTTACAAAAAAATCTTTTTTTGCTGCCTTGACCACAGGAATGGAGCATAAATGTGTTTAATTAATAAACGTACAGATCCTAATTCAGGACCCCTGCTGAAAGACTGTTGCAGTAATCGAAAACAGTTATAACTATGATTATATTCTTAAAGTATTTTTCCACTTTAGAAAAAAAAGTTAGGTTATTGTCAGAAAGCTTAGTATTATTCTGTCTGAGTTGGGGCAAGCATAGCTGGAGAGTAGTGTGAGAATAACTATAAGGCATATGTCAGCTTAAATCACTCTACACTCTACATCCATGATAAAATGCCAAGCAATATGGGCAACTAGAAGTTTGTGGGGACCACATCAAAATCTATGGGGTTGATGACAAATACACATCAATCAAGAAATCACTACGGCCTCTACCTCCTCCCATCACCCTCTCTTTATTATGCCCATAATAGATTTAAGATTGCCACATACAAGTTTTTTTTGAACACATGTACATGGTCATATTATTTATCAGCCTACAGGTCAACTAGTTGGATCACTATGCAAATATGTGAATTTTTTTATATTTCAGGTTACCTAATAACCTCTTAGGCATGCTGACAAAGTCACGTTTTCTTTCAGCTTATAATGATGATGGCCTGGTGACATATTCACGCCCTGCATGTCCAGTCTAATCTCAAAGATCCAGACCAAAACAATGTGTCTGGCAAGCTTATAGACTTGCTATAAACCTTACAACCTTCCTGAGTGACTGGCAGCTTAGGGAGTACCCAGTCACATGAATCCTTTGAGAAGTCACTAGCATCACCTATAATGTTTATCTGCTAAATAATCCCCCCCCCCTCAAAATCTTTCAAAATTAGGTCTTATGCCCTGACTCATAAGACCCATTGCACTTTTTCGTTGTTATTGGCTGCCACTCAGAGATTTTTCCACAAATCCAAGCCCGATGTTAAGGGAAAAGTACATTATAATGCTAAGACTTAAGCCAGTTTATTTTTTTTTTGTTTAAATAGCTGCTTTGCGCTCAGTGCATGGTTGCAGACAAGGAGAATCCTATAGAAGGCACTGCTGATGCCATTAAAAGTTTCTTCTTTATCAAAACCATTGAGTCAGTGAGCAGCTGTGCCAACAGTGACATCCCAATGTATTGGCTATACATTAGAGCAATTACCATAATGTGAACTAGGATACTTAATAGAACACAGTGATGTTGAGAATGCAAGACACTTCCAAAAAATCTAGCTAGCAGAACTACAGTCAATTTTTATTCTAAATTGTTCTGTGATCAGTGCAGCTCAGTAGTTATTTTGAAGTATCCTTGAGTTTCCAGTTTATCTGATAACCTTCGATTATCATAAAAAGCATACACATTAACCACTAGAGGATGCTGTTGCTGCTGTAGACTATGGCAATTTACATTAGCTGAGGCAAGCTATTTGACAGCTCGGTTCCACATGTATAAATATTCGCAGAGAAGGAACCCCTTAGGTTCCATCCAAGGAGTACTTACACATCATTGTGGGGTTCAGGCTTGCTTCCTTAAATTCCCACCATCTAACCACCCCCATCCATTTTGGATCAATGAGTCAGGAAAATATTACATGCAATAGTAGTTCTGTCCAGCATTCAGCACACACATTTTTCCATGACTCTAGTAAATGTGGTCTGTCCAAGCATCACTCTCTTTCGAGTATGAGTACTTCAGAAGTTATGCACAATTGAATCTCTGGTTAATTTTGAGCTTCACTTTTTTGTGAAGGTGCCAAAATGGCACTTGCCTCTAGTCATGGTATGACTGTCCATTACTCATGTTGTTGGAGTATACAGGTTATTGTTGGAACTAAATACTAATATTTGGATAGTGTTTTTGGCTAAAAGGGGAATTGGACATGGCTTTTAAGTATATAAAAGAGAAAAAGATAGTTCTAACAGTTCTGATTATTTGCTCATCTGTCTTTTGTTTCCTTAGCACATTTCTTACAGCTGACTTGAAGCTGTCATGCAATAGCTCATTGACATTTGGCTTAAAAGAGCAGCCAACAATCATGGCTTCCTGATTCACAGATCTCAGCCATGTGTGTTCATGATGTAGGTTAAAACTCGCAGATATTCACTGAGGAGCACCAATGGACAGTTGTCCAAGTAAAAATATACAATGGCACCATTGTCTTGTTATCGAATCATTAGGCCAGGCCCTACAACACAAGTAGTCAGAAGAACATTAACTATATTTTCTACCATCTGAGATTTGGCACCCATTACCTTCACTGGGAGTTTTAAGTTGAAGCAAGGAACAATGATTGATACTGAAATTTATAATTGTGAAATGTGTTTCTATTCCAGTAATTAAGTAATTTTATTATTAGGACCTTACTGGTGATATAGGGGTCCATTTTTCTTTGTTCACCAAAAAAAAAAAAAATATATATATATATATATATATATATTTAAAATCATAATGCTTTTGAGTGCTTTTTATACTCTTCTCCATATTATTTTCTTGAAATCGACTAATATAAAATAACAGTGATAAAACTTTTACAATTTCTTAAAATTTGTGTATTTATATTTACATTTGTAAGAATGTGATAGAGTTGAGTAAAAACATTTTGGAGCATGTCTTATTGAACATATGAGTATGACTGAACCAAAGGTAACCCTAAAGGGTATCCAATATAATTGCTGTATGTTTTTTTCTGATTGATGGTTTATATGTGTGTGTATATTTCTATTTTAATAGCTGATCATGGCACTAATTGAATAACAAGCAACATATTAGATGTTTTAAAAAGGCATACATATATTTGCAGAAAATAATTTTGGCAATCATGTTATTGTAAAGAGACAAAACAATGGATTCAGCATTGGGTTAAGATGTTAAGATATAATACAGTTTGTATTTTCAGTAAGAACCAAGTAGGGAAAATGTACTAGTGTGTAATATGTAAATTGGTTTGATCAAAAGGCATCTTCATTTCACGTCAGTAATTTAAAATTAGCAAACATTCCTTTTTCTCTTGAAAATGTGACCTTTACACTGATGATTTTGCCCATAATGTATTACAATTCTAATGCTAATGGATAGAAACTATATTCACGGTTAACATAATTGGTGTTAGGTAATTTCAAAATACATTATGTAGGAATATGTCACCAGGCACCAAATTGAAATTTTAAAGAAAACGATAGAAATAGCTGTAAGGGGAGAAAAAAGTAGCCTTTAAAATCTAATTTGCTATGCACCACAGTAGGGAAATAGATTCAATGAAAGTTCTTTTATTGTGTGTCAATGTCCAAAAGGTATTTAGGTGAAAAGGGATGTTAAGTAGACCCCCTGTGCTCAGTCTTTAAGAGGATATAGCAGGAAATAAGGTATATGGGCTGATGTCCTCCTGATTCTTATTTCCTTAGGAGTTTAACTAATGCAAAGGGCACCTTAGGCTACTTAGAGTATGACAAAGGCTGTCACATGGCCCCTTGTTGACAGCATGAATGGGATGATCTGAGGGCTAACAGAGGCCAAACAGTGAGCTAAATCTTTCAGGTAGGTCTTTTCAAATTCCAATCACGAGCTACTGGAAAATTTGTGAGAATTTCACCAGTTTCCAGGAGATCAAAAGGGTTGAAAAAAAACAGAAGAAAGAGCCAACTACAGAATCTTAACAGTGTGATTGTGGTGGAGCTTAAAAACCACAAACAAAGGACTTTGGAAAGAGAGGTAATGTGCAGCACGGCTAACAAAGAGTTCATCGAAATACCAATTCATTAACAAAGCCCAACTGACTCAAATCATTAACAAGCTCATTGCCAATAGTTCTTCAATTTCGTGTTACTGACACTAAGACACAAATTACCAAAATATCCTAAGGGTATATAGTCTAAGCGAACCCTTTCTAAAGGAGATAGCTATCTTTCAAAAGAAAATATATTGATAGATACAAGTATTGACTGTATTTATAATCACAAAGTGCACATTAACATATGTACTGCTCTGAAGTGAAATTGGTAGGAGGAAATCATGAATAAATAGATAGATGATAGATAGATAGATAGATAGATAGATAGATAGATAGATAGATAGATAGATAGATAATAGATAGATAGATAGATATTGTACAATAGAATAAGATTCAAGTATAAAAGGAATGACAGGGAAGACAGATACTGTAAATAATGTTTCATGTTGGATTTTAATCAAATGTTGTAATTTTTATAGTTATGTAACTAATTTCCTCAAGGTTTGTAATGAATTGCTGTCCCCACATTTGCTGCAAACAAGACCTTAATTACTTGCCTTGTAGTAAATGTCAAGTAAAATTAAAGTTGCCTTAAGTATTTGTCCCACAAGGAATATCTGATTTGGCCTCACTATCTCTAAGCATGATTAGTAATGCTAGAATGGAAGTGCAGCTTGGATATACAGAATGTGTTACTGCCAATGAGTTTCCTCTCTTTCTTTTTAAAAGTTCTAGGAGTTTATAATAGAAATACAAAGCCCAGCATTTTCTTCCAACCACTAGAAAGCATAAGGGGGCTGTACCTTGCAGATGATGGTTTTTATGCATGAAGTAGGTCATTTAGTTTTGTATGTAAGTTTTGAATGGCAACATGTGGTATATTAAATTCAGCCTGTAAGTGATTGATGTGGGTTTTGGTTGAAGCCAATGTAATATAATGGCTATTTTAGAGTAAAATAAGAGAGTACGATAAAGTATCCTGACATGAGTGTAGGGGATAAGGTTGTCAACTACTCCTAGCAGACACACTTCGGGGAGATGCCCTGAGGCAAAGCCAGGTTATTGCTGAAATATTTGACAACCAGAAGACAAGACCATATTACATGTAAGAAGTCAGCGTTTTCTTGTTTTTTTTTGCAAAACTGAAGAATATGAGTTTCATAAACTTGAATTTTCCAGATGTATTTAGGCGGTTATTTGTCAAAGGTTGAGTTTTGTATTCCACAATTTTTTTTTTGAATTTTCGAGGTTATTTTTAGGTCAAAAATTGATTTTCCGGGTTAAAAAAAAAATTTGAGATGTTATACCCCGACCCTGGAAATATCTAGAACCATTTGAAAAGTTTTAAGGAAGAGATTGTTTCTCCAAAAGAATGACAATAAATAATAAAACATAAAACCACAGAAGGGTATTTAGATAAAGTTTGAGGACTATACAGTGTGCCTACAAAGCAGAATTTATGCTTGCCACCTTCATTCTTGGATAGTGGCATCATCATTTGAAGAACTGAATCAACATATATCACTGGGGATCATTTGAGGGTAATTTATTTGACCAGTTTCTTCCAGTTAAACTTGAGGAAGTCAATCAGTACTGATTACAGGTTTGAAAACACCAAAAATCAGGCACTAAGGAGGTTATTTACTAAACCACAATTTATTTCTGGTTGGGATTTATTATACCCCTTCAAAAAGTCAGAATCTGAAAATCTGCCATCTAAAACCTGCCTAGGTCATGTAGAAGTCAATGGGAGATATCCCTTTTACATTATGAATATATTGTGGTCTGCATTGGTTTTGTCTGATAATGAAAAAAATTGTATCATTTGGGTTTTTCCTCAATTTTATCAAATTTTTTCCCTACCTGACTTTTTGGGGTTATTTTATCGATAAATAGTATAAAATCATGGATGGGAGTTTGGTTGAGCTTGGTTTCATAAAATTATGAGATAAATTTTAGTTTTAGTAAATAACCCCCCCCCTAAGTATTTAGGATTCATTATACAAAAGTGAGCTTGCAAAGAGTATGAAGGGAGTGTATGTTTCCTTAGTTCTATTACAAAAACTATGAAGTGCTTTCCAAAAAGAGGGAAGCTTAAATTATGTTATATATTCATAGTCAGGTGATTAATTGTGCAACTAACTGCCTTTTCTAATAAACAAGTGGGTTAGAGCTGCCTGTAATTTGCTAGGCACTGGTAATTGTTAGTTAAATATTACTGCTGGCTAATATGTCAGTCAAGTATATCAGCTGACAGACACCTTTGTCCCTAAAAATGGCTATTTGTAACATTCTGAGTGACCTTTTCTAACATTAACCAAAGAGTGAACACAATGTGATAAACCTATTACAATATGTCATAGGTTACATACAACTTATGCGCTCCAACTGTTTTCCATACCCATTTGAAAAATATTACTCTTCAGACAATAAAAATATAATTTTTGCATTTTGAAATATTATAATGACAATTCAGAGTTTATTATGCTCTGCATAGAGCCTATCTGGGCAATAATACCCATAAATAATAATTTATGGTCATTGACTAAACAGACATAGGATGGGTCTACTCTCTATAGGGGTTGATCACCTTTTAATTATCTTTTAGTATGATGTAGAGAGTGATAGTCTAAAATAATCTGCATTTTGTTTTAATTTTTTGGGGCAGAATTATCAAGTGTCGAATTGAAAATTAAAATTTTAAAAGTTGAATTTTGAGTTTATTTTAGTGTAATTCGACTAGGGATTAGTTCAAATTCTATTTGAGTTTAAAAAAAAAAAATCGAAATTCGAATTTCTAAATTTATCATGTACTGTCCCTTTAAGAATTCAAATTTGACTATTTGCCATCTAAAACCTGCCAAATTGTTGGTTTAGCCTATGGGGGACCCCATACAATCAATTTGGAGTAGTTTGGTGGACTTTTCAAAATCAATTTTTTTTGTAAAAAAAACAAATCGAACTTGATCAAATTTGATTCAAATTCGAGTTTGCTTATTAATCCTATTCCCCCGAATTTAGAAAATTTGATTATTTTTTTTTTAATGAATTTAGATTTCTTTGTGAAATTCCAGTTTATGGGAGTTTTTATAAACTCCCATACACTCTAAATCCGACCGATAAATCTGGCCCTTAATGTTCTGTAAGTAGTATCTACTCAATATTTTACATCCCTTCAGGGGCTTTTAAAAGATTGGGGGTCCAACTGCCTTCCACTGGAAAGTGAATGCAGCAAATGACACTGTATTGACAATTGAAGCCACGAGCATGGCACCTTATAAGTAGCAAAAATTTGTTACATCACCTTTTAAATACTTTTCCAATTCATTACAGCTATAATTTCACTTTAAATCTCATTTTCTTTCAAAACGCAGTAATTTAGCTAAGAAACAAAAGGTAAAAATTAAGAGCAATTCTATGTAAAGCTCAGCAAATTCTTGTAATTGTAAACAAGAGCTCTTCAGTATAAGAGTAGCACGTCCCTCTGAGCACAAAGAAAACTTGGCACCCACTCTTGATTATAAAAATAATGCATCCTCATGACAAATAATACTGCTTTTATGAAACTGAGAGATATACATGCTGCTTCAACCCTACAAGAAGAAGCACATTAAAAAAACCAAATGTTCCCTAAAGACCTGGATTTGCATAGGAAGGTTCAACGAACCCAAAAGACAACCAATTGCTAAGCCTTACAGATTATTTGCAATTAAATTAGTGGCATGTTTGACCAAAGCAGTTTGAAAAGTACACATTTTCACAATGCATCATACTTATAAACAGATGGTATTTGGCCTCCCTCCTATTCTCGACATTTGGAATTTCTAAACTATGTGAATTAAACAATAATATTTTATAAACATACAGGAAAGGATTTTGCTCACTGCTTTGTTAACATAGAAATTATACAATGCTGACATTTATTTAAATTTTATAAAATAAACAAATGTGTTGCATTAAAATAAAGCAAACTGTAAAATCAACACAGAAAGCATGCAGGATGTCCACAGTACATCCACTGAAGCAAACTTTGTTAAGGGAAGCTTATTTGGAGTGGTGTATTAACTATTAGTGTGACAGATAGTGGAAAGTTTGGGTTCCATAAATGTGAAGGAGAATATTTCACATGGAAATACCTGAATACCTAAAGATTTACAGGTCAGACCAATGGAACACATATACTAAAGGCAACATTACACAGAGTGACTTTGTCACATTATGTAAATCAGCAAAGTAGTTCCAGCATGTAATGAACTGTCTTCTATGAACCAGGACATACCCACTGGACACTGCATAGGGCACCAACCCCTGTCATGCATGGTCTACAAAATGATGAAATGAGTTAAAAGCAACCCAATATGCATTTTGTGCTTATTTACTTAATTGTATCAAAACAGTTTAATGGGTGGGGCCTGATTAAATAGTGTCAAGGACGAGAACTAAGCAACGATGGATCTAAAGCTGCCTGTCAACGTACTAATAATAAAAATATATGGTTGACCTGCTCAGAAATTGATCCAAGGAAAAATATATGGTTGATTTGGCTTGTTGCCCTTCCAAGCTTGTACTTTTGATTTTGAACTGTACTTTTTATTTTATATGTTTTTTTATTTTTTTGTTTCTTTCTTCTTTTCCTTTCAATTTTAATAGCCTTAAAGACTTGATCTATGAAAGCTGTACATATAAGAATAACACAGCAATTGTATAACCAGGCTGTTGATTATAGCGATGCAACTTATAATAAATGTAACAGATGCACTTGAAGCTTATGGGAATTAAAAAAATAAAGTTTAAAAAAGATCTATATATATATATATATATATATATATATATATATATATATATATATATATATATATATATATATATATATATATATATAAATGCATTCTTTATACTGGTCTACCATGCTTTTATGGGGTAGATTTATGATGACTAGAATTCTCAATCTCAAATGTGCTAGAATTTAAGAAAAAACATGAAACTCAATTACATAAAAAAGTGCAAAAAACAGCAGGAACACAATGAAATCACATTGAAAAAATCTTGAAAAAATAGCTTGAAATTTTAAACTGTAAATCACATATAGATTTTGAGTTATCAAGTTTTTTTCACTTCACAAATCTCAAAAATCTCAGTTTTGGAGAGTCAATTTTGAATTTGTACTTGTGCCACAAAAAAAAACCTGAATTGCAGCAAAAACTTGAATTTGAATGTTGATGAATCAACCCCTATTAGTGTCATTTGTGAAGACATCATAAGCATTATCAACATGACAGCCCCAACATCAGCTAATGGTTGTTCTCCTAGAGTGATAACATTCACTGGTACCCTTGCTTTGTCCTACACTTCCACAAATCAGTTTTCAACTCTCAATCATGATATAGAATATCTGGGCACTTTTAGAATCGGTCATCTGGATAATGGTGAAATTTGTATTCATCGTTCCTAGGTTCAATTGAGTAAATCAAGATGGGTCATCACATATCCATGAGATGACTGTTTTAGAAAACAATGTGGCCTCTGGAGGTAATTTTTTCGTTAAAACTTATGGATGTTATCTAATTATTTATTTCTGGAGTATTTAGTATGGGTAGTTCCTCCTCCAAAGAATACACATACCAGTGGTCTAGTGGGGTGGCAGGGATGCACGCCTTCCTCCTGAGCACACTCTCTTCGGGGTTTTGGCACAGACGTCCATTTGCCGGCATTGCTTAATTTAGGTGAGTCGCGTGAAGTCATTACGATTTGTGCAAAATTCAAATATTTAAAGGTTACACATCCTAATTCTCACCGCCCAACATAGATCTATTGTAGATAGTTGCCTGTTACTGACTATTCTTTCAGATCCTGACTCTGTACTGCGCTGACTGATTTGTTTTGACCTCGGCCTGTTCTACAACTATGCATTGCTCTAACCCCATTCCTCTTGTTCCATGTTACAGTTCTGCCCTGAACTCTCACCTTTGTTCTTTCACTGGTGGCACCAGAGAAGCAGAGGACTCCTCCCTAAGCGAAATGTGGTAGACGTTTATAGGCAGAAGCATGAGCTGTGACCGGAACCTTGGCATCTGTTCTAGGTTTAGGATACCATACGTGACAACACATAGTAGCCAGATAAATAAGGCTTATAATATATAATAACACATTCCAAAATAATACTTTATTTTTTACATTGTACATTGCTTTCAACAATTGGGTTTTACTAGTTATAGACCATTCAAATTGCTGTTGCATAGATTGTGTTATCCTTCCAGAACCACAAAATAACATTATGTTTCAATTGTGCTGGAAACCCACAGAAAGATGTTTCATTTTAATTGATAGTTGGTCAAGGTCCGCAGAAATGACACATCATTTTTACTTTTGATTAATGCACTGAGCAGTTTTAAATATTATTCTGTAGTTGAACAAGGTTTTGACTTACAGTTAAACATTGAGGCACATATTTGAATTAGCTAATAATTTGTGAAAGCCAATTTCTTAGTGTTTACTAAAACAAAAACCATTTCCAAAAAGGGATCTTTTGTTGAATTTGTCAGGCAGTTAGCAGGCTCTTGCAAGTGTTTGCAGTTGCTAACATCTTTTTCCCTGCTATGCTGGAGGTATAAATTATTTTGTTTAAAGTTGTATATTTGGATTTATTTGGGTTATAATGAATTAATACACCATTAGATATACAATGTAACAATGCAAGTAGATTTGTTTAAGCAGCAGATGTGAACCTATACCACCTGGTGAAAAAATGTTATATCATTTTCTAAAATGTATAGGAAATAATTTCATATAATATAATTCAAAATATATTCAATATATATCACATACTAAAAGTATAATTTTTAAAGTTTGGCAAATGGTTCTGCAATGTATGGGCATTGTATATAAGGATAAGAAAAGTTTATAAAAAACCCGAGGAGGGAATTTCAACTTTAAATGAACTCATTATGAATAGAGTGCAAAGTAATTGGGTGCAAATCACTATGCTATAAACACACAGCGCAGAATCCAAACGTAATTGATGGTGCTCACTTATAGCATCTCCCCAACTTGAATGTGATATGTCAATATTGCCATAAATTAGTGACTGCTTTCATGACTCACACAAGCAAGTTGTGGTACACATTTTCCTAGGCGGGATGGTGTAACCTCTGGTGTTCAATGATGCCTGAGGGCAGCTCCAATTCAATATGACTCAATTTCTGATTGTTTTTAGAGCATCTATCTCTACAAGGTCCAGTCTGTTGAATAATTTTGACTATGTATTTGGAGAACCAACAATAAAATCAATCCATTGGATAAGGATATCAAACCACTCAGGACACATGGCACTTTATATAAATATATATACATATATATATATATATATATATATATATATATATATATATATATTATAGTACAAACACCTGCACTCTGTCCACTTTTTTCTCCAGGCCGGGTGCTCGGTCAAAGTCTTTATACATGCATAGAATGGACCAGCACACCGTTTTCTTCAATCAAACGTGTTTATTCAATACACACTGTGCATCCAACGTTTCGGCCCGCATCCGGGCCTTTATCAAGGCCCGGATGCGGGCCGAAACGTTGGATGCACAGTGTGTATTGAATAAACACGTTTGATTGAAGAAAACGGTGTGCTGGTCCATTCTATGCATATATATATATATATATATATATATATATATATATATATATATATATATATATATATACATAGTAACAGAAAAATAATGTGTGTAAATATAAAATCAACTACTTATAAACCCATGACCTTTTATATGGTGTGCTTTGGAAAAATATATAAGATTAACCCACATTTTGCCATTTTTTCTCCTTTAAATTATCTCTTTTAAATTAGTGAACAAGAATAGCTACTCCAGGATTACTTTTATATTTGAAAGACACAAAAGCATATATAACAAAGCACATTAAGTCAATTTGGCTGAAGACAAAAGTAACTATAAAGCGCATAAATAGAGGCCCATTAACAATAGGCAGGGTCAAGACAATGACTGAAAGGTATCAGGGATGTACAAAAAAAAAGCCCCTGGGATCCAAAGGTGTCCATTGTTAATTCCAAGCAAATTAATGAAAAGCATCCAAAGACTGATGGAACAGGCATGGAGTATGTGTATTTTACTTCTCCTTCTCTCACAGATCCTCAGCTCACCAAAATTAAAAATGGATTCTGATTAAATTCTGATTAAATGGAACCTAGTGTGCATGGTAGGGATGTTTTCTGGTGTGATGTGGGCTAATAAGAATGATAATCAGGTTGAAATTTGGCCAACCATTGCAGGTTTAGGGTTGGGTGCGAATCAGACTGGGGAAGTACACTCCTCCACTGTTCCCGCAGATTCCCTGACTTGAAACCAGAGGTACGCACAGAAGTAGCATAGAGAGCAAGAACATGCGAGTTCTGGTTGGGTCCCGGTCCTACAATGGCAACATTTAGGTTCAAGTGTGAGTTGAGTTTTTCTAGACCGGCACATCACTAATGTGTAAGTGTATTGAATCTAAAATACTGTGTAATGTAATATTACATCAATGAGATTGAGAATAGTCATGGTTGTATTAATAATCCAAACAGCTTCAATAAAAAAAAAAAATAGGATAAAGGTGCATATTAGAAAAGATATTACATTTTTAAATGGCAGTAAAAAGAGGAGGAGAAGGGTTTCCCCTTAACCTCCTACAATATACAGTAGCATTCACTTGCATTCATGAGTTAGCATGCCCACATCCACAACACACCCTCTCCCACCTTTGCTCCCTCTTCCACCATTTTTCTTTCTCTTACCCTCTTCCACCCTTTTTCTCTCTCCCATGGCCCCTCATACTGGACCTCACTCCAACCTACACTATCCTATCTAAAAAGTAAAATAAAAAAAAAGGTAGCGATAAATAAAACACTAAACTAAATTAAATCAGCAGTAGTGTGCATCCACAAGGGATACACACAGAAAGACAAACAAAGGCTATGGGTGAGCAGGAAAGCAGAAGAGGGAAAACAGTAAACTGAAATCCATTTGCACTGACTTGTTTATTTTTTTATATCTTTTTTTTTTACCACAAAGTGAATTTTTGGAGCAGTTTCGCAAAACTTTTCAGCATCAGAGAAACGCGAACATTCGAGGCAAAACCATACATAATGATTATCACTAATATATGACTTTTTTAGCTCTGGATTTAGATAAAAATTATCTTGGGCCTTTAGTTCTTCTGAATACATTTCCCACAAAAGATCTAAACCTTGCATTATGGGAATTCCGTCAGCAAACCTCTTTGCAGTAAAGGTCACAACATCTGATTGCATGTCCAACCTATATTACCCCCACCATAAAAGTAACAGCGTTGTAAAAACACTGAAGTGTTTACAAAATGCTGTCTAAACAAATATTCTGTCATGCTATTTTATAGCATAATATTATAAATATAATAAGAATATATTGCAGTTTCTGTAAAACGCCTCAATAAAGTCACATTTATTGGCGTATGCAAACTGCCAAAAATGTAATCCTTCTTCAATATGATGGAATGTGTTTGTGTATGTTCAGTGTTACAGAACACGGGAATGCAGTGTCATTATCTTTCATTAATGACAGAAAAGACACGACTAAATAAATAGAGGTTGACATTCTTTATCCAAGCTATGATGATTTACAATGCAATAACTTTGTTTGCAGAATGGCAAATTTAAGTTGTCTCAGTGCTGCTGTATGATCACTTTTTTTTTTAGTTACCTCTCATTTCTCAGTACCAGGGAGATCCATCGTAAACTGGGTTCCTTCACAGATGTAGGTGATGTAGGTGGGCAGAGAATGGCAAAATCCCATTGTCTGGGACACTCAAACATCCCTCACTTCTGTCACTGGCTAAATGACATGAGCAACCTATGGATGATAATGAATATTGGATCATATAGAAAATTGTAATGAATGTGATCGGTATGGGATCCCTTTCCAGAAATCCATTATCCAGAAAGGTGAGTTAAGTGAAGGCCATCTCCCATAGACTCCATTTTAAGAATATAATTAAAAGATTTAAAAATGATTTCCATTTTTTCTGAAATAATAAAACAGCACCTTGTACTTGATCCTAACTAAGATATAATTAATGTTAACAGGTGGCAGTACAATCTTGGGTTTATTTAATGTTTAGATGATTTTTTTAGCAGACTTAGAGATCCAAATTTTTTTTAGAAAACCTCAATCTGGATAACAGTTCCCATACCTGCATAATAATATTGTAAGGGTGTAGGGATATAGGTAACATAACACTTTGATGACTCCTAACATTCTTTTATTTCAAAACAGAGGGTACATTATTTCTTAAAGACAAGGGGCAACCTTGCTGTCTGATCTGGTATTTTCCAACTGAATCAGCAGATGATCAGCATTTGTGAGCAACCAATATTTGACCGTAGGATGTAACAGTACCTTCTGCATGGTGTGCAGGTGAAAATTTGTGCAGATGATAACCTAAATAGGCCATATTTATACTAATGTAAGCAAATGCCTAACTCTAAAGGGATTATTTACTAAACTCTGAATGCAAAAATCACAAAAAAATCGTGATTTTTTTAAATAAAATCTGACTTCAAATTCATGAATTTTTTGGAATTTATTAAACCAAGAGGATGGAAAAGTCAGAATCTGAAAATTTGCCATCTCAGACCTTTCGAGGTTGCATATAATTCAATGGGAGAAGTCCCAATGATTTTTTGATGTATGCTGGGATTCATGCAAAAAATTCCAAAAATAACGTGAAAATCGGATAAAAATATCTGAAAAAATCTTAAAGTCTGATTTTTTTTCTTGAAAGCAAATTTTTGGGAAGATGTAATAATAAATAAGTGGGTTTGATTGGAGTTTGTATCAGGAAATATTGAGATAAATTTGGACTTTGATAAATAACCCCCTAAGTAAAATATCTGATTTTGCTTTTTTGTGTTCATTATCAATGAGAAATTCAGACTTCCGAGCCCTCCAATGCTATTACAGTTAGTGATGAGCGAAATTCTTTGCCAAGTTTCGCAGCGAAAATGAGACCTATAGACTCTAATATGTCGCACATCAAAAATTTGTCACGCATCAAAAAAAATTTGTCGCCCATAAACTTCAATACATTTCTGCAAATTTTCGGCATTTCACACATTTCAAAAACGGGTCAGATTTGCCCATCATTAATTACAGTCTGTTCCAGGATAGAGGCAGTTGCTGATGGAAGGAGACAGGAGGTACATCATATATAGGGTGCTCTGATATCCATTCCAAAAAAATGCATGACCTTTACACCTTTATCAGTGTTACTCTTGGATTCACATAGAATTTTAATTGATGTAGGACCTATGAAAATAATTAGAAACACTAGAATAAAGACCTTTAAATAAGGTATATGCACAAAAGTTACTTAGGGGGCTGCATGTTAGTATGAAACAAAAGTGTCCAAGTTCAATTTTACTAGACCCTTTGGGATTCATTACTTCTCACTATATTGTGTTATGTGCTTAGCCAAGTGTCATATAACCCTGGGTCAGATTATTCCAAAGAATGACTCATACAATTCACCTTGAATGTGTGAGTATTTGACTGACTAGTAACCAAAGCTTTAAATATTATTATACAGTTGAGTCTATTTTGAATAAGATTTACTGTTGGCGACAGTAGGGACATGGTAGCAAAGCTTTTTAAAAGAACCAAAAACATAATTTTGGGGTGGAATCTTGAGTTAAAAGAGTACAGGTATGGGATCCGTTATCCGGAAACCTGTTATCCAGAATAGTCCGAATTAGGGAATGTCCATTTCTCCTAGACTCCATTTTATCCAAATAATCCAAAATTTTAAAAATGATTTCCTTTTTCTCTGTAACAATAAAACAGTACTTACCTTGTAAGATATAATTAATCCTTACTGGAAGCAAAACCAGCCTATTCGTGTTTATTTAATGTTTACATGATTTTCTAGTAGGCTTAAGTTATGAAGATCTAAATTACAGAAAAATCCGTTATCCAGAAAACCACAGGTCCTGAGCATTCTGGATCAGCATTTAAATTCAGCATTTATAAAAACCAAGGATATTTACATGAGGTTGCTCCTCTCTTTGCTGCTATAACCGCCTCTATTGTTCTGGGAATGCTTACCAGGAAAAGCTGGAAAATCATTCCCAAAGCTGGGCACTGATGTTGGGGATCAAGTCTGGCTCACAGTCAGTATTCCAAATAGCACATGTTCAGTTGGGTCGAGGATAGAGTTCAGTTAGGTTCTCTACTACTATCTTAGCAAACCCATAAGATATGGACTTTGCTTTGTGGAGACATTGTCTGGGTATTTTTTTTTGTCGTGATAATGTATCTACAGTGTTGCAAGAAGTATTTAAACCCTCACAGTCAACTTGGTTTCCAGTGGCAGTGACCCTGAACCCAACATCATTTTCCTTTGCAGTCTAATCTAGGCAAATAGGCTAAAGTCAATACAAAATTAATAATGAAGATCAGTTGCTTAGAGCCCATTGATTAAATAAAAAGACCCCCTTTAAGCCAGCTATACCTTCTGTTGATTGCATCCAGCAAATGCTCTTCCCAGCAAAAAGAGCAGAGAAAGGTAAGTGATCTGAGACATCACTAAGCACTGGCAAACTACAAAGGAGACCTCCAACTTACCTGTCCAGGTGGAAAACTGCAATACATCTCTGAGCATTGTTTCATAACTAAGGAACACATTTCGGGGTTGGCATTAGCTGGCCTGCCATTTGTACTCATGCTTCTGAAAAAGAAATGTGTTATGTAAGGCTTTTTCGCTGAAGGAAAATATTTGATGCACTTCTGGCTGAAGTATTTTATGTATAAATTAAACAAAATTACATTGTTTTGACATGGATCACTCACCATGGTTTTGTATAGCCTTTGCAGCAAAGCCTATAGTAGTACAAGCAAAAAACCAAGCAAGATATCTTCTGTGCTGATGCTGCAAGGCTCAACTTATGATCGAATGCATTCAACTTTGGGCACTTGGATTCTGGCATGGAAAGGAGCCTATTAACATAACACAGAGGCCCTATTTTGTTTTCTTCACTTGACAGGTTAGTTTATGAACTTCTGTGTACAAGACCACCATGTCAGATCATTCTGGTGGTCCATTAAGTGGTATCCCAAGGTATGAAATATGTTAATCTCTTTGGGAGTAATATAGCTACAAACCACTTCATAATAAAATGCAGAAACCCTTACAAGCCTTCAGTTACATAAACATTACAATGTACTAATTAGAAATAAATCTAATGCTAAAATGAGTCACGTTTGTACTCTGTTCAGCATCTCCTTGCTCACATTTCTGTATAATTCTATGAGCTAGGAGATTTACTTCAGTACAGTATATTTTCAGCAACACACAGGGCTTCTTATTACCCTGTACCAGTAAACTGCTATTATACTGTATGTAGCATGGTAACAAATGGAGATGAATAATGGGGATAAAAACTGAATTAAATGTTGCAGTTTGTCTTCTACTATTCTCATTGCGAGGACATATATTTATATAATGAAATTATGCACATTCTCCTTTCAGGGTATATACATGATTATATTAACTTTTTAAAGGAGAACTAAAGCTTACGGTATTTGATATTCTTTGGTGGAATGTAAGATATCCATATAGTGTAAGGAATCGCTAGGTTTTAGTTTCTATTAAGGCATTGGGACAGTCTTAAATCACCTCTCTTATCACTGGTCTCTGCGTGCTCTTTCCTTGGCATGCGCTTCCAGTTAACTCCGCACAACATCAGTGAAAAACTAAAAAATCAGTTAAAAGGATCATGCGCACAGTGCGAGACTTCTGATCTGTGCCCGAGGCAGTGGGGGTGCTGAAGGCTTGGAATGCTGTGACGTCACTGTAGTGCTACGGAGAGACTTTGATGAGCTTCCGGGGACAAGGGAGATGTAACAATCTCGTTATCAGAACCTTGCGCAGTGATGAGTACACTCGGTTGCACAGGATAACCCTGTGGTCTCCGGTGTTCACCGACGTCCTTTTGGGGCCCGGGCTTTCTGCTGCGGAAAACCAACAAGACAGTCCGAAAATGAGGTACCGGCAAATATTTAGAATAGACGTAGTCAAAGGCAGGTGGCAGGAATCGTAAATGAGAGTCAGGCAGAAGTCAAAAACCAAATAATCAGATAGATAATACACTTGAGCAGGAACAGTAAACTGAAGCCAAGCTTGGGCATTAGCAAAATGGTGGATCAACCTTTTAAATGGGACTTTGGCGCCAAAACATTTGAATTTGGTGCCCAGTGTTAGATGCCAGCGTCAGAGGAACAAGCAGGAAGTGCGCGCCTGCGCACATGAGGAAGAAGAGAGGTGCGCCGGGATGTAAGCGATGGATTAGATCTCCCAGCGTGTTTTACAGGAAGCAAGTTAGGGGAAACCGTGAGTGCTTCAAGCACAGTTTAACAATCCTGTTATTATGCAACAGGCTCAATGTTAACCTTTCCTTGTCCTTAAGTACAGTTAGTCCCAGTTCCATACAGAATTAAGTTTGGTGCACATGGTAGGCATTAACCTACTGAAGAGAAGGTCTACAGGGAAGAGGTGAGACTCCTGGCAAAGTAATGTCAGGAGAATAACCTCTCTTATTGTTTGCAAAACTAAATATCTGATCATGGATTACAGGAAACATGATGTGGCTCATGCTCCATCTACATTGGACGGGATGCTGTGGAGAGGGTCAGCAGCTTCAAGTTCCTCAGGGTAACCCTCTGTGTTAACTTCACGTTGACAGAGCACACAGCAGCTGTCATGAACAAAGCTCACTAATGTCTCCACTTGCTCCAGAGTCTAAAAGATAATACTGGATGTCCACCACAGTCCTCAGTTTCTACAGGTGCACTGCGGAGTCCATCCTCACAAGCTGTATAACCTGGTACAGCATCTGCTCCACCCAAGAAAAGAATGCCTTGAAAAGAGTGGTGAAAACAGCCCAGAAGATCATTTTAACTAGAAGCGCATGCCAAGACCATTTACAGCAATTCATGACATTTACACCATGCAATGTCTCTGAAAGACAGAGCTCATCATGAAGGACTCATCCTGCACTGCGACTTTTCTTTTTCCTGCGCTCTGTCAGGAGACTCAGGTCAATCCGCACACACACTACTAGATTCAGGGACAGTCTTTTTCCCCCAAGTGCTGTCTAACACACACCAATGTAACAAATGATATGTAGAAAAGATATCTAATGTGCAATAATAAATGCTCATACAATGCAATATAATGTGCTATATGTGTTTAGCAGTGGTTTCAACACACTCGCGCTTTATGGTTATGGTCATTTTAATAACAGTAGATGTTAACTAGAGTAGATAGGACTTATTGTAACTTAGGGGCAAATTTACTAAAGGGCAAAGTGACTAACGCTGTGAAAACTCACCAGCTTGACATCATTTCGGTACTTCGCCAACTTACTAACGGGTGCAGGCATAACTTCGCTAGCGAAAGTGACTGACGCTGGCACTCATTTGCACTCAATCGGCAGGCAAAGTTTCGCTCTGTCGAAGGGACGTAACTGTGAAAATTCAGTAAGATGCGGATTTTACGGAATGTTACCACTTGTGCCAGACTTGCCTTCGCCATCTCAGACCAGGCGAAGTGCAATAGAGTAAATAGGACTTCCTAACAATTTAGTTGAAAAAGTCCCAAAAAAATGCTGGCATCTTTACCTTTTTTCAGTGTGATAGGCTGCAAAAGACCGTAAAAATTGTTTGGCGTAACCGGCTTCCCCCCTACATTTACTAACATATGGCACATAAACTATACACTCATGTGGCTCATGTGTATGGCATTATAATAACTCTAATTTATTTTATTAAGCTTCCCTGGGCTTGTGTAATGTAATGTATTTACTGCAACATATACGTCCTTTCAACTTTAACTTCCCACCGTATGCAAATTAGCCAATGCTAGCGCAACCTAGCTCTGCTTGCCAAATTAACGCTAGTTCAGCTTTGCCATCGTTCAGCACCCTGGACGCAACTTTGCATGTTAGTGAATTAGCGTTGTCTGAGCCAAGCCGTCGCTGCATGTATTGAGAAGACGACAGGTCTTTTTGTAACTTTATTGTATATAGCTAGAGTTAACAGAACTTAATTGTAACTTTATTTAATTTTATTATTATAATGTTGCACTGTTGTACTTAAACATAGATTGTATAACAGCATATCCCTTAGTACCAAAGCATGGCAATTTTGATAAATAAATATGTATCTTTTTCACTTATTGACTCTAAGGTAGATGTAAACGGTCACTATGTCATGTTAAAAGCTACTATCTATAATGTGTGGTTGACAGTGTCCAGTATATATATACCTAACAAGGATCAAGTTATTAGTTAATAACACGACTTTTAAACGATTTTGCCGAAGGTATACTATTGGTAGGAGTGGATCTCAAAGTGGTTCTTAACCCACTGCTCTTCACAGAAATCAACCATTACATACAAGACCGTTAAGAAAGTCAAAAACTATCTTAATCAATTTAACTTGGTTGGAGGGCACATAACTCCAAAGACAAAGATTATACTTTCTTTTCCAGCCCATATAATAATTATTCAAGAATTGATCACCTACTGATAAACCAGAAATAGTTACATATTGTTAAGAAAATACAAATTGGCGCAATGCTCTTTATCAGATCATGAAATTTAATGAAAGGTTATAATTGAATAATCAAACCATAAATGCAATAGCTAGTCAAATACAGTAGCTGAAACTGTGCAATATAATGACTTACCAGGTACTGATCCTTCCATACTCCGGGAAATGCTGAAAGTGGTTACCAGAGGTAATGTACAAGAGAGTATTATGAACATGCGAATAAGCCTTTCAAAATTGTGTCTAGAATAATAAAAACCCCAAAAAACAAAACCTTTATCACACAAATAAAGATTCTAAACAAAATTTACACCATACTTTTTGAATGTTTTCATGAATTCTAACATTCTTTGTATAACTTGAACCCAGGAACTCCTCCTAAAGATAAAAATCCAAAAATTTAAAAATATTTACAACTTAGGGGCCGATTCATCAAGCTCGAGTGAAGGATTCGAAGTAAAAAAACTTCGAATTTCGAAGTGTTTTTTGGGCTACTTTGACCATCGAATGGGCTACTTCGACCTTCGACTACAACCTCGAATCGAAGGATTCGAACTAAAAATCGTTCGACCATTCGATAGTCGAAGTACTGCCTCTTTAAAAAAAACTTCGACCCCCTACTTCGGCAGCTAAAAGCTACCGAAGTCAATGTTAGCCTATGGGGAAGGTCCCCATAGGCTTGCCTAAGTTTTTTTGATCGAAGGATATTCCTTCGATCGTTGGATTAAAATCCTTCGAATCGTTCGATTCAAAGGATTTAATCGTTCGATCGAAGGAATAATCCTTCGATCGTTCGATCGTAGCATTTGCGATAAATCCTTCGACTACGATATTCGAAGTCGAAGGATTTTAGTTCCTAGTCGAATATCGAGGGTTAATTAACCCTCGATATTCGACCCTTGATGAATCGGCCCCTTAATCTTCCCAAAGTATGAATTGAACTACAGAAACAGCTATAAACACCATTCTCCATAGAAGAGTTAACAAAGGTAATCAATGGTCTACCAACTAATAAAAGACCAGGACCAGACGTTATAGTGCTGGATTTTATAAAGACTTTCAGCAACAGCTACTGCCTATTCTACTTAAACATTTAAATTCTATATTATAAACAGGCCCAAGAGGCACAAATTACAGTCTTGCATAAACCCAATAAAGATCCAGTGCAATGCGGTAGCTACAGGCCCATATCATTAATTAATTTAGGCCACAAACTATATGCTAAGATAATGGACTCCAAACCATCATTCCACTATTAATCCATCACAAACAAATGGGATTTGTAAAAGTAAGGGAGGGCAAGGATAACTAAAATTATTACCCTAATGACTTATTCAATACGAAAACAGATCCCACTACTATTTTTGACCGGGTTGATTGGGCATATTTAAACTCAACTTTACAAGCTTTTAGATTTGGGTCTTCATTAATAGTTCGCATAATGGCATTATATAATGCCCCATTTGCATAAATGAAAGTAAACAGCATCCTTTCCTTATCCTTTCTCCCATTCTCTTTGTTTTAGTGATGGAGACACTAATCCCCCAGACAAGCTATATGAGGTTGTACCACTTACAAGAGAAAGATATACCATGATAAATCATTGGCAGTTCCACCTGTCACCATCTGGAAAGCTGGGGAAAAAGATTGTGGCCTGTCCTGCAAAAAAACTTGGCCTGGTATATGTTATTAGTTATGCAAGTTATCAGAATAACTGGGAGGTACCTAACATATTTAAGTTTTACAATTGGTCACAGGAAGACAAGGGTATTTGAGGACCACTCTTGAGTCAGCTGCGGTCAATGACCTAGGCGGCACTAGCCTGCACTGAAGTGTGAACATGCATGGGCCAAACGTAGGTATTGCTTTAGAAATTAGCCAGACCAAATATAGCTAGTAGATTTAGACATCACTATTCGCCATTGCTAAGACTAAGAGGTTACAGTGGGCATGAATACAGAGTTAGAAACTGTCAGAGTATCCTGGCAAGGAAAGTGCCAGTTACAGATTCAGTATATACAGATTTGCATGCCAGGTGACAAAGTGACTAGGTGGACTAGTGGAAGAGGTTAAACAAGAGGAGAATGGATCAAATTTGCAATATACTTTCTGTATTAAATCATTACATTTGAATCTAATCTTAAAACTTTTTGGTTCTTTTGTGTTACTACAGCAAATTTTGAAGCACGTGTTAACCCAAACCAAGCCCTCATTTTTTATTCTGCTTGTACCATATGCATATAAAATGCAGCTTTTATCTAATCTCACTTTACCCATTCATTTCAAACTATAACCGAACTGCATGAGATGGAAGTGATTTGTAATCTTTCATCTATTTTCCCCACCCACCTCACTTTTTCACTTCTGTTTTATAGCTGCTTATATTTTCCTGGCCTGGTATCACAGCATTACCCTTCCAATGGCAGATGCCAAGTTTAAGCATACGCCAGAAAACATAGCTGTGAGCTAAGAAAGCAGAACATGTTATCAGGGAGGAAAAAAAACTGAAAGAAAGATGGGGTTGATGGTAGTGGAG
>NC_054387.1:66288884-66308884 GCF_017654675.1 Xenopus laevis
TGGCAGGGAAGGAATCTGTGTAAACAAATTAAATATGAGGCAATTCAATTATTTATAAGAAAGCAGAACAAATGCTTATGAGAAATAAGAAATGTGCCTTTCTTTTGCCATTTCAATTGTCTTTGTCAAGACAGCCCAGTGTTGGTTTATCATCTTACCCATTCTTAACCAATAAGATCATCTGCTCAAAAATATGCCATGCTTGCAATGATTCTATTTCTCCAAATAATCACTGGTTCCCTGTTTACAATCGAAAGGTCTCTCTTACATGCTGCTTCCTATTCCCTATGTCATAAATTATAAATGCTTGTGTTCTTTTCACTCACCAAATGTGTATCCATCTGCCACCCTATTTATCTGATCTCCTCCTTTTGGTATCTAAGTTTCTCTTTTGTAAACATTACTTCTTCCCCTGCCACAGTGTTCCACCCTATAGAGAGAGTAGTCAGGCTGCTATGAAACCTCTTTGTCTTACACAGAAACATTAGTGAAGTATAAAATTCTACATCCAACAAAAACATTACATGGGGATTTGTGCTTGGGTGATTTCATGAAATATTATTAACAATAAAAAGGGCAGAGCAAAAAAAAATAAAAAATACAGTACTGAGGGTTTCCAGTTTTACATAGTGATTGACTACTGTGTGTCATTTAGTTTTACTCACTTTTTTGAAATAAACTTTTGTAGTTACATGTGAAGTTATAATATTCTAAAACAGACAACGGGGCTCATACAGCAGCACTGCACAAGTTTGCATTTCACTGTTCTTCCTAAAGCAGACTGAACACAGCTAATAGTTGATTGCAATGAGCAGGTCCAAATTTGCCTAGTGTTGGTTACCAAGCGTTAGTTGTTAAATGTGGTATAGTGTTCTGTCTGAACTGTTTGCCTGCTCGTATTGCTGTAATACTTTGCAAGCAAGTAAACAATGGCTGTGCCTTCTTCAGTAACTTATGCACAAAGAGCATACAGTGCATTAGGGTAACCTATAATTACTGCCTGCTTCCAAATCTTAACTATTGCTATATCCCTTCCTGCAGAAGTTATAAGCCGAATATATCTGAATATGAGCTCTAATGCTGGTCCCAACCTGTTGCTAACTCATGTCTTACAGTGGCAACTTTGAGGTCTGAAAGACTTTGCACCCATGCACTGTTTTTTCATGTTTTGGCCAAACAAAAAAAAAAACTGCCAATGTGTCCAGGCTTGTCTAAGAATACAAAAAATAAAAGGCAAAGCTGACTACACATGGTCAAAAAAACTTAAATAAAATGGTCAGGTAATTTTGCAAGCTGGCAATGGGATCAGTTGAGATATACGGATCGGTGTTACTCCATAATATTTGCTGATAAAAATATTTATTTGAAGCATCTGCTGTCATTTAAACATGGAAGCCATGATAAAATGTCATAACTAGATAAAACGGCTTTTCAGTGTAGAGTTAATGTAAATTGCCATTTAGCATTTTTTTTTTTACCTGGAATTGCTTAAACATTTCTTAAATCAAGTGTTCCTAATGCAGTAAAAATACCAATCAAGCCAAAAAAAGGGGTCTAATAACCAATAATCCTTGTGAGTTTTCAGTTTTGAAATCTATTATCAATAAGAAACAAGACAATATTCTACATATGGAAAGAATGTCCCCTAAAGTGATAATTATTTGATGATAATAACAGTTCTACAGTGTGCATAATTACAACAAATCCAGAATATAAAAAAATATATAATTTGAATGAGACAACAGAAGGTTTATAACTACTATTTCAGACAATCTGGCACAACTGCCCTCCTCCTGAGAGCTGTAAACTTTTCTAGGCAAAACCAATTTGTGTTGGGTTTAATAGAACCTATTAAATATTTGCTGGGGGCATGCTGTGCTTACAGGGGTGACATTTTGTTTGTGTTATATAAATAAAATATTAGCCTTTATTGAAACATATATCCACATATACAAGTGTAAGATTTTAACCGTATTTTCAGATTACCTGAATCTTGACTTTATGGAAACATAAATATGTGTATTAAAGTGTTCAGTATATTTAAAAATAAGGTGATCTTGTGGTCGATAGTGGGAAATAGGTTTTGCCTACACTGGTTTTTATGAAATTCAGAATCTATATTTAACGTCAAAATGATTATCGTTTTAGACTAAAATTATAAAATAATAGTGGCACATAGTATAACTTTTAATGGCAGAAAGGGTGTTGCTTTGTCTCAGATGCCCCAATAAAGTTCTCTCTAGCTGTATAGAATAATATATATGTCAGATCAATTGTACAAGTCACATTTAGGGGCCGGTTTCTTAAGGATTGAGTTGTGTTTTCCACGAAAATTCGAGTTTCGAGGTTATTTTTTTTGTGAAAAATACATTTTATCAAGATTTATTATACAACGGCAGTGGATATACCTTGAATCCGAAAATACACCATCGAAAACCTGTCAAGGTCATGCAGGAGTCTATGGCAGAGGTCCCTTGAACCATTGGAAGATGTTAAAATCCTTCATGATGTTTGAGGTTTTTTTTGCCAAAAACTCGATAAATTTGAGAAAACTCGATCAATTGGGGGCAGATTTATCAAAGGTCGAGGTGAATTTTTTAAATAAAAAATTAGAATTTTCAAGCTATTTTTTGTGTGCTTCGACCAGGTAATAGTCCAATTTCGAATCGAATTTTGAAAAAAATTCAAATATCAAAATGTATCATGTACTGTCTCTTTAAAAATTCAACTTCGATCATTCGCCATCAAAACCTGCCAAATTGCTGTTTTAACCTATGGGGTACCTCCTAGAACCTATTTGGAGTCAATTGGTGGACTTCGAATCGAATTCGATCAAATGCACTATTCCTTCGATTTGAATGATTCAAATTTGCCTAATACAGACCTATTTGATCAAAAATGGACCTATCCGACCAAGAAAAACTTCGACTTCATTTCAGTTGGTCTTTTTGAATTCGAATTTCGAAGGTTTTTCAATTTGACATTTTTTCTTAAGAGTTGTGACTTCATTTGTGTTCATTAAAGGTATAAAAAACTCTAAAAGTCGACCTTTGATATATAACCCCCTAAACCTCTTGCCATACACTACAGATGGACACTTAAGTGAAACTTTCTGTCAATAACTAGATGACTCTCCGCCGCGACAGCAGCTGCTGGGGATGGAAAAAGGGACCCCTTGAAGCGTTAAGCATTTAGTGAATAGGCCACTATGTAACAATAGCAATATGTACATGGCAATAGTAATAAATATGTATATAGCAATAACAATATGTAATAGCTTTGTGCAAAACCTGGTGTAGAACTATTCAATTAATTGATTAAGGATGATCAAAACATTGATAATGCCATATGTGATAAAATGAAGGGGTTATAAGAAGACGAGTCAGGTAAAGGTGAAAACCACAGGATTGCAAAGGCAACCAAATATTCATTTCGGAATTCTCTTTACACTGAGGCTGAGCCTGGGCTTCTTTGTAGATAAGACATACAACTGCTATCTCTCAAAGGGGCAGATTTATCAAAATGTGAGTTTAGAGCTTAATAAATTAAAAATGTACCCACATTCTATTCATTCCTATGGGATTTGTAGAACCGTATTTATCAAATGGCCAGTTCTAACTTTCACCCATTGATCAATGCATTTTTACAAATCCCATGAGTGAGTTTTTATTTAATAAGCTATAAACTTACATTGTGAAAAATCTTCCCTTAGATCTTGCTGTGACTGAAGGGCACTGCCACTCACAAATCAATCACACCATGGATCAAGCCAACAGGAAGAGACTAAACATGTAATAACCATAAGATAAATACACATATTTCAATTGTAGGTCTCTTAAACGACATTGGTTTTGAGGGTTGTGTATTAAATCCACAGTTTGTGCTGACTGTCCATAGAAAAAATGAATCACTTGCAACCAATTCATTACTATAAACACTTAGACACAAGACAACGTAATAAGATCCATTTAGGGTCTATGCAAGGCATGGTTTCTAGCTAAAGAATTCATTGTGGTACCGTAAAAAGGCAAGCATATTGTAACTATTAGTCTACACACTAGAGCAAAGGCAAGTGGCACCACAAAGCTTTAGAGGAAATGAAAAGGCTTGAAGGCATTAAATTCTCAACTGAATGATTCACCAATTTAAGAAGACAACTCTTCTCTGTGATGTCTTTTGTTCTTGAATTTGTTCTTGAATTTTGGTACCAATTTTTTTTAAAGCTGATGAACATGTCATAAGGTCTCATCAAAGGACAGGTCAAGGAAACCTCTCTAGATGTCACAAATGTTACCCAACATTATAAGGGATAATTGTGAGGAATGTCCTGTCCTGTAAACTATATTAGCACCTGTTTTCAATTTTGATAAGGCCCCCACTTTCATTACTTCAAATCTGTGGCAAACTTTCATCATTTTCTGCTGTCTCATCCATCTTTTTGTTAAGTATTAAAGCTATTCTGTCACCTTATAAAAGGTAAAGACTCTCCAGCAATGTCTCCTATCTCAGCCCCACATTGGGAGGCCCAAATCGTTTGCTAGGGGGTCCAGCCTAAAGTTCATATAATGTGAAATTGGCTTAAAGGTACTCCTGAAGGCCAAAGTTTGATGTAAATTAGGGTATGATTTAAAGAAAACTCCAATGTACTGTGTAGGCCACTGATCCAGGTCACAAGTTGAAGTCATGGAGGAATATCAACAGTGAAAAAGGGATAACATGATGTCCTGTTTGAACTTTGAACCACCTACATCCAAGCAGTTTTCTTCTTAGGTGTTTCCATTCCAACCGACAGGATATTCTACCTCTCTCATGTTAAACACAAAGGTGCCCTATTGTTTATCTTAACAGAAGCATACATCAGAACAGAGCATCTGGTAATCATAAAGTAATAGTTTGATTCTGTCATACTTCATCAGCTGAGGGAAGCAGTATGGTAGTTCCCACACAAGCATACTTGGAAATTTGCAGAAAATATTATACTTTATTGTCTATATAAGGGAATACAACTATAATTACCCTATGTACAAAATAGTCTATCATTTCCTTGCAGACCACCCCCCCTTAAATGTAGATTTTTAGGCCTTGTGTTGTCTTAGCACCGCTTGGCTCTCTTGTGATGTACTGGAACACGCAGATTACAGCTAGCATTCTCAAGGCACCCACTCCATCAAAGCCTAAGGGGTTCTACACATCATAAAGCTGACAGCCTTCTGGGCGGGATCTCTTACTTTTTTCATTACAGGTTAAAAGCCTGCGTTCAATTCTACTGACTCGCAATGTAATGCAGAGCACTGGAACTGTTCAGTCAGCATTTTAAACTATTATGAGCTACCTTCTGAACCATCGCCAAGTTAATAGACAATGAAAGATAATGAGCTCGAAATTGGGTGTTAAATTGCATTTTTGGTTTCTGTCTCTATTTTGTTCCCTATGGTTTAACTGTTTCATGGGGGCGTACAATTGTACATTACACTGCTCATGCATCACTGCAACATCTGGATCCTGAAGGGAAAAACCAAGCTTTGCATTATAGCCCCTATATGCAGTCACCTCTGGGGGTGATGGGGTTAAATCCAATGAGAGAAAATTGTATGCTGTCATCTGTAAATGAATAGTTGTATTGCACAAAGCACAAATCTTTTGCAGCCCAAAAATATATCTGAGCTGCTAGAGATCTATAATTCAACCTAAATACAACAGTGGATAAAAATAGCAAGGGGGTGTGCGAAACTCTAATACGTTAATAACCCTTTGAGATACACAGTATACTGCTTTGTAAAAATCTGCTCACCCCAACAGAAATGGAAGTGTAAGCCATTGATATCAAATCACCCTCCAGCTGTGTTGAACTAAAACTTTAAACTATTCCTTTATACCAAAGCAGATTTATGTTGTGTTGAAAAGCACCATGCACACAAGTATAGTGAGCAGTTAATACTATAGGAACATTGGAAATGTAAACTGGAACCTGTACTGCAAACATAAGGGTGACGTCACATGGGGAGTTTTTATAACCGAGTATTTGAGTGTAAATACGCACAAAATAAAGTCCTACTAAAAATAATGGAAACTCACTATAGCAATTCCCACGGGAAGCTTGCGAGCCAACATATGCCACGTGACTCCAGTATTTGCGTTTTTCAGCAGAAATACCAATACAAAGAGGAAACTCAATATTATTGAACTCGTTGGTGGTTATTTATCAAGGTCCGAATATCTGAACCTTGAATAATTAATAATAGTAGTTTTCGGAGCAAAAATTTTTTTTTTTGGGATTTATTAAAGTCCGGTGGTCTAAAAACTCAGACTAAAAGCTCTCGAGGTCCTGTACAAATCAATGGGGAAGGTCCCAGTGTCTGCGCTGATGACTGTACCAATATTCGATGATTTTGGGGTTTCTGTGCAAAAAACTCAATGACCCAATTTTTACGGCCTTTTTTCTTCATAAATAAGGTCCATTTGGGAATTTGGAGTTGGTCAAAGTTTGATATATATACTGAGATAAATTCGGACCTTGATAAATAACCCCCTATGGCATCCGCGTGTTTGGAAATACACTTTGCTTAAAGATGCTGCGTATTTTCAATATGGCGGCCAAACTCTTGGGAGATGGATTGCGCATTTAGGTATTTGCGGCGTTGTATGCTGGTGATGTAATTACGCTGCAATTGACGATCAGTCCAGGCTATATTTTGCATAAGAATGGGTTTTTTCACAAAAGTTTCCTAAAATTCTTCCGAGCAGTATTGTAGGGAAGATAAAAAAAAGAAATGCATGTTGGGTAAAGGAAACTACAGGCTGAAAAACACATATTATCATGTGAGTGTGGTTTGGCATATTTACTCTTGACCGTGCATTTTTAAAAACACAACGTAAAAACGTCATTGTACAAACCATCAACGACTGCTGCTATTCACTGTCCAAACAATCAACCAACAGAATATTGTCCGATTTGGGCATCCACATTGATAATTTAATAGCACTGGAACAAATCAAAATGGGAGTGACTGGGAAATGCATCTCCATGCTCTGTCAATGCTTTATTCATGCATTCATGGACCTACCATGATTTGATTTTAGACATTCACCTTGACCAAGCTGACAAGATATAGGGGCAAATTCATCAAGGGTCGAATTTCGAGGGGTTAAATCCCTCGAAATTCGACTGGGGAATAGAATCGAATATAATCAAATAGGCAATTCAGGCGAATTTACGCGCTGGCGAATATTCAAATTGGCGACTATTCGCCAGGCGAATAGGCACTCGATCGAATATTCGCTCAAAGGATTTTCATTCGATCGAATGTCTTTTTATCCGATCAAAAACTTGGAAAACAAGCCTATGGGACTTTCCCATAGGCTTTTAAAGCAATTCGGTAGGTTTTAGGTGGCGAAGTAGGCAGTCAAAGTATTTTTAAAAGAGACAGTACTTCCACTATCGAATGGGCGAATAGTCGCAGTGTTTTTGTGCTCGATCCAGTACTTCGACTATCGAATGGCGAATAGTCGCAGTGTTTTTACGCTCGATCTATTCGAATCATTCTACTCAGGCGAATTTACGCCAATTCGATAGTCGAGGAGCACAAAAATTCGAAGTTTTTTTACTTCGAATCCTTCACTCGAAGTTAGTGAATCGGCCCCATACTGTACATGTATGGTCACATTGGGACACAACTGACACTCAAGGAGTTCCAATCACTACTACAAGTAGCAGTGATAACATCTGTGAGGGATCACTAAGGTTCCTTCCTAGTGATGAAAGTAGGAAGTTCTCCAGAAAACTAGGGATTTGCAAATGTTGCCCTGGGCTATTCTTGTTTCTGTTGCCTATTGCCAGTGGGATGAAATCCCCAGATAACTCTGTTTAATAAGTTCTGATCTAAATGCCTCAAGTCCCATAGCCCTAAAGCAGGAATAGAAGGATGCAACAAGTATAAATTAAATACATTTTAGTAATTATCTACCAAAATATTTATATTCATATATAATACAAGAGAGTTACATTGTGCTCCATATCAAGCATACATGATGAAAGACATATGAATAACCAAACATATATGGAGCACTTTTTTAATAGTGGAAAATTAAAAAAAGGTTTATTCAGTCGGTGGTTTAGTCCCATAAGGAGAACTTCCTCAGGATTTGCATAGAGAAAGGTTTCCTTAATGGACTGAAACATTGCACAAGCTCTATTTGTTTTTGCATATGATACAATATATATTTATAAAGGCCCCAATGAGGGCCGAAGCGTTGGATACACGAGTGATTTCTCAATAAAATTATCTTTCACAAGAATCTGGAGTGCTGGTCCACATTTGAATATAGAGAATATAGAGAGAGAAAAAAAACGCACACACAGGACTTATGAAGTGCAAAAAAATAAAAAATTTATTGCAACGTTTCGGCTCCTGTACTCGAGCCTTCTTCAGGCTTCAGGACCTGAAGAAGGCTCGAGTACAGGAGCCGAAACGTTGCAATAAATTTTTTATTTTTTTGCACTTCATAAGTCCTGTGTGTGCGTTTTTTTTCTTTGCTCTATGTATGATTGACTATAACCTGCACCCGGGCAATTGCCTAATGGATTGAGAGTGCTCCAGCTGCTAGAATATATATATATATATATATATATATGTGCTATTTTTTTTATAATTACCATTTTAAATAGCACTAAGGCTGATTACAATAATAATGGGTATAGCTGGACATGCACATTTCCACGTGGGACTGACACTATTCAATATCATACTGCACTTGATAACATTCACCTGGGCTTTGCCTGAAAATATTGCAATTCGAATATTCTAATGTTCTAAAAGCAAAGCAAGCTTATCTTCATTAGGCTAATTGTAAGATTTCCCTTTCAACTTTCTTCTAAAGCTAATGAGATGCATTAATCCAGGTTCATTTTTGTAAGCCTCGTGGGTCCATATATACAGGACAGTCATTTTAGATGGCAATAAATTAAAGAGAGAAGCTGCCTGCCTTAAGAGCACCGCATATCATCAGACCTATGTTAATACAACGGCACATCGTTTAATTATTTCTTGTTAGCGTATCAGCTAATATCCTGGCATAACATGCTTCTTCTCAAAATAAGCACACTAATTATTTTAATTCCGTCTTCAGATGCATTCAGATTTGTCACAAGCCCTGTTAATGTTTTGGGCTCTACCACACGCTGGAGACCTAGTTGGGCTGAATCTATATCTCATTAAAATACCTGAAATCGGTGTCTCCTTACAATATCCGGCCTCTTACAGAAATCCTCGAGCTTTCTCAAAAGCTGTTCAGGTGAGGAATACAGATATAGCGCTGCAGGAAAAAAAACAGATACATTTTTAATGAAATGAAAACCTCAAAGCACACACTCGATATTAGTCACTTTTTCTAATTAAAAATGCATATTGCTCTGTGCCGCCTCATGTTTTACATTATTTAAGCATGATTTTATAAGGTTACCTCAGCTCACAAGGATGTTCAATGCTAAATAAGACAGTGTAGTTGTGCTGTTTAGACACCTCCTTTGGGTGATTAAAATACATTATTCTAATGTAGAACAACGCATACGAGGGATATTTAGTAAATGCGGTTTCCCAAGTAAACTACTACAGCAATTGTGCTTGTACTTATTTACATAGTAGATTTATTACACCGTTAAAGATGCTACACTTATTTCTGTTTCCCTGTATGTACATGCATGCACATAGACACCCATTAACATACACATATTTTATTATATATACTGTATATATCCATACACACAGGTGCCACTAGATATATGTATGTATATGTGATGAAGATGAGGCTCCAAAAAATTTTTTTTAATAGAAATACTATTGTTTATATTTTTTGATTCCTAACTTTAATAATGTTTTTTTTTTTTTTGTGAGTGCTCTTCTGTGGTTCTAGATATATTTAAAAAGTACATTTTAAGGATACTGAAAGCAACCAAGGAGTTTGTAACAAGGTACGGTGATGCAGGCTGAAGTATAAGGGCACAGTTTCTTCTTCCAAGATCCTTATATTTAAAGTAGGGAGATATATTACTTTTTTTTATAATAAACACGATTCAGTGATTTACAAAGGCTTTATAAATGTGAATTATAACTGATATTATTTAGCAGCTCAGTCATTAAATATGAGAATGCTACATACTGCTATGTGACTTCTAATATCCTTATATTTTGCAACAGCGTGTACATTATTTGTTTTATATATTGCAGGTTAGCCATGGATTTTCTTTATTATCCTTATACAAAATTCCCACCTATTTCTGGAAAAAAAGTGCACCCTTAGGAAATGATAAAAGTATATAAGATAGCTTGCATGCCCTTGATAATGGATTTAGACAATGGAATACCAAACACAGGGGCTCATTTGCTAATGTTCAAATCTTCAACAACTAGATTTGCTTTCATCTTTTCAATCTAATTGTTAAATAACTACAACTATGGGTTACAGCAGGATGCAAATATGCATGAATGTTATTACATGAACCCTCCAGACTGATTAAATAAAATATTTAGATGTAATTTTGCACCAGATCAGTAATCAATAGAAAATAATTATAGATGAACTTGAAATGGATAACAATTGTAGGATAAAGAAAGAAAATATCAGATTGGTGTATTATTTGTATCTGTGTTAAGAGAAGGAGAATCAGTGGTTGTATTTTATCAAAAACAACCTCATGTTATAAGGAATGATGCAGCTCCAACTATGAATACTACAAGATTTTAGATGTTATCTCAGGGTTCTATGAACTGTATAATTAAGCCTTCAGATTTCTTATCATTTCTACTGCAGTCTTGTTTGTGTTTTTATTTTTAGTCAAATAAAATGTGTAAAAAGACAAACGTTACATAGAGACAAAATCCCATGTATGCTGCTTGTCTGCATGTTTTTATATAGGGAAAATATGTACAAAAGAGATAGTAAGACATAGCTTATCCTGCTATAATATGAACATCACCATTTGTCGAAACTTGATTGGGATAATCCCCCATAACTAAAGGATGGAGTGTTTACTTTCTGTGTCAAATCTTCAACAAAAAATACAAGATTGGATATCGTGTTTACAATTTATGCTATAAGAATAATAAAAAAAACAATTGTGTGTGTTAATGCAATAAAATAGATGTAGGTTGACATGTGTATATGTATGTGTGAGAGTGTATTAAAAGTATATTCATGTATAAATACAGTCACATATAACATTCACCCATCTTTGACATTGCTGAAACACTGAGTGGCAATAATAATAACTGTTTATATATACATACTGTACAGCGCAACATATACATGCATATAATGGGGATGTGACTGTGTATACATTACCTGTGTGTTTATAAATTGTTTCATATTATTGACCATATTATCCCAAATTCCTCAAGTATAGCCATACCACCAGAGACTAACGCAGAAAGCTATTTTAAAACATACTTTATTTTGTTATTGTGAAAGAACAGATGGTACATATAAATGCTGTCTAATGTATTATATCACATTTATTTATTTATTTTACATTAACATTGCCGCTTTGCCAAATAAACAATTGCTCTTGTATCAGATTCCAGACTGTCCTACTGCTTTAAGAGTTTCCGTTCCTGGTGAATTACCTGGGAAAATTTCAGGGTACACCAAGGATTTGGGGCACAGGGGATAGCAGCCACAGTGCACGGCTTCCAGCCTGAAATTAAAAGAGTGGGGTGGGAGGAAGAGGATCAGGGCTTGAGTCAGTGTAGCCAATAGTTGGACAAATGCATATGGAACAGCTAAGAAACTTTCTGCCTAAATTCAATTCCTAACCTCGTCCTCTTATAAAAACCTATTATGGATCATGTCGACAATATACAGAACAGAACATGCAGCATATGTTTGTGTGCTGAATAAATCAAAGCACAGCTCTGCAGTTTTTCTCCGTCTCCTTTTTTTTTTGTCCTTTAAACGCTGCTCAACACATTTTGTAATCAGCAAATAAACACATGCAACAACACAGTAAAGTATGGACAGATTTTCTTAATCATGCCGTGGAAAACAAGGATGTTCATTTTCAACGTATGGTCAAATACTACGGAACAGCTTCTCTAGTGCTGCAATGCGCATAATTCCGTGAGTATTCGGCAATTCTGCTAACAGCCATTTAAATATATTTTGTGACTCAGATTCCTATTGTGCTTATGTTGTAGAAAGCGATAGTAAAAAAAAAAAAAGAGCATGAGCTAAGTTTCGCATTTGTTTCCTAAATACATGGAGGTGTTAAAATCCATGCCAAGTGTTATAATAATGTTCTACTTAAACATGAGTTGGTTCCAGTTGCCGTCCCTGCATCTGGGAAAGCAGTGCTGCCATGCTAAAGGAGTTTTTGTCTTGCTGCAAACTGACAACAAACTGACATGTCCGAAACATGTAAAAATATACTTGTATTTTTGTTGGCAAGTCCAAATGTAAGCGAAATTCAAAACATGTCTTTAGCTGTGTTTATGTAAAATGGTTTTGAAATCCAGCCAAATAGGCTGACCAGAAAAGGAGTTGGGTTTTCTAAACGTTAAGCTTTTTTCTTTTTTCTTGTTCTCCGAAACTATTTGAGGTCCTGCTTACCCCTGCCCTTGTTTATTTTCAATGACACAATATATATACATTTTTTGGCTCCGGATTTAGTATTTCTATTGTCACATATCAAACTGAACAAGACAAATAGATCTTTATTTCCACTGTAATGTATAGGATATGTATTGTTTACCATTGTATTTGACTCATTGGTAGGGTTCACCCTCCTCAAATTATCTACACATTCTTCCAGGACAAAATGACTTATTAATGAAGGATATTATATATGTTTTCTACCCAGAATTCTTCCACAGATGCATAGGTTTGCACCAGATACAGGGGAACATATTTATGCATTTATACGCACATCAGTCATGTGTAATTCAAATGGATCCTTATGCACCATTCCAGAATTCCCGAGTAGTTTTGGACATCTGTAAATGCTAGCTTTTGCACACATGGGCACACTACATATAAGCTGTATTGGTGGGGGTGAGAACTGTAAAATTTCTAGTGGCAATTATCTCTACACTAGAAAGTTGAGTTAATGGGTGGTGCCTAAAACTTGTACCTTGTGTCACATTCAGAAAAGCAAGTGATATTTTGGTGCAAGGGTGCTAATATGTTTTACTGCACATTTCTAAAGGACAAAAGAGTGAATCTAAATACCTTGTATAAAGAGGGTAGATTGCTCTTTTAATATCTGTCACTTCATTTTACACATTATACAAGCAAATAACAATATAAATGACAGTAGAGATTTACCAGCAATGGGACTCTGCATTATAAGCAGCTCCTATGTAACTATTGTTTGTAAACAATAGGGATTCTTATTATTATTTATACAGTGCAGGGTTGGCATAGGGCTAGCAGGAATAAAGTGCCCTTTTACTGTATAGATCAAAGGCAACTCAGGCATTTTCTTGGATAAACTAGTGAACCAGGCATACAATACTCTGCATATTGCCCAGAACAACAAGGTCTCAAGGTCTCCATTCAATGCGCTACAAATTTTTAGCAGCCTAAAGAACTAACGGCTTAGATGTATATTTTCTAGACAGAGATGCTGTAGGCCAAGAATGATTAAAAAGTGCTGTGGTCAATTGTAGTTCCCAGGCTGTCTATTCAATTTACAGATGCCAGAAGACAATTGCAGAGCAGCTATAGGGAAACTATCCTGTCATTGCTATTTGTATATTTTATTTAACAGTCCAAAACATGATCCATATTCATAGGGTTCCAAGAATAGTGTAAAGTTTTGCAGAACATGCTAAAGAGTCACAAATGACTGTATGTTGCATCAGTCTGCAAGACACCAAGAGTGGCATATACATTATTGACTTTTTGCAGTCATTAAAGGGAAAGTGACGAAATGAAAATGTTAAAAGAGTAGACATTCACGTGGAAAGACCCATTATGGAGTTTCAGTAACAGAACTCAGAAACAGTAGTGGAAGTATTCAACACTAACCTGACCATGGAAAGATTGAGTAAGGTAATTTTAAGATTTACTTTACTTATTAGCAAACATGCACTCAACCAGTGCAAGTGCTCTGTGTATAGGCAATGAGGGTCGCCGCTTTGTGCCCCTTAGTGGTCAACACTTGCAACATTACCATAAGCCCTATTAATTCTTATGCAGGTGTGCACTCTCAAACCTTGTGTAAAAAAACAAAGGGATAAGCCAATCAGATGGTAACTTTCGTCTTTCTGAAGGTCAGCAATCCACACTATGTAACGGATATAGGTTTAGAAAACATACTGCTTTAATGCACCTGTCTGGGTAACTTTTGTTACAACAGGGAATTCTCTTGTGCAGATGGTATAGCAATGTATATACAACCCTGCTTTAGTGGAATATTACTTTAAAGCACTGCCACTATTTAAAAATACTTCACACCATTAAGAGTAAATGGTTGTGTTTTTTCTTTTTTATTTCCAGTGTGGCGAATAATAGACCAAAGACCAGGTAAATAGGGGTGATATATTTCTGTGTGATAATGTTGAACATGTGTTGTTTGGGTGAATGTCCATGATAAGTCCTGTCAGTTGCTGTAGGTTCGAGTGCACTCCACAGAAGTGACTTACAAAAAATGATTGCATGTGACAGTAGGCTAGAACTGGTAATATCAAGTAGAAGAGGTTTGCTATGATCAGAGAGCTTGGCCTTACTGCAACACAAACATACTACAATGATATTGTATAGACAAAATATGTAGCTAAGTGAGAAAATAACTGTAAACCATAAAATTAGCTTAAAAACATAAATTCAGCATGTACAAATATAGAATTTCCAGTAAACTTACAAACATATGAAATTGGAAACTGATGGAAACTGTGCAAGATTAATGATAGTTTCTTTTCAAAATGACATTTTAAAAAAACTGATATGAGATTGGTACAAAATTGTTTTATGTTTAATTCACATGCTTATTGTTTTAGCTGAGGGATGAGGCTCACTTGAAACATAAACCTTAACTATTTATACTATCTATGAATCATATTATATCCTAGCGATTACATAGACTGGTATATAAGAAAAATGCACACACAGTGTTGCAGAGTATAATGTTGCACATATGATCTGGTTTACGACAATATTCAGTAAGATACAACCAAAATCCTGGCACCAATTTCAGAATACCAGCCCTGATGAACTTCATGTATCAGTTAACAGAGTTGTAGAAGGTCTATATAAAATTTTAAAGTGACTTACAGTAGAAGGTAAGTGGGCAAGAAAATACTACATGGTTATTTTGAAGGCAGGGTTTTATTCTATTCTCATTTATGAAGATATTTAACGATAAACCCCTTGGTCTACAAAAATCTGCATAGAAATTGAAATAGACAATGCAATAAATAAGTTATCTCAATTTAAGCACATATTCACTATATTGCTTAAACAAAGGTCTCCTATTGTGATTGCATACCACCCAACACTGGCTATTAAAAATTAGAACATTAGTGGTTGAAAAAAATTTCAGTTGAATGTGTAATTATTTCAGTGGTTTTAGCTTCCTTATTATATCCCATAGATTTATTACATAACTGTAAAGCTCCCATTAAAGAATGATAGCTTAGGTATTCACAGGAAGCTGAGAGTCAATTCAGGGTATTGCAGTAGGGGTTATCTTCTATAAACAAAGGACAACATGGATTTCCAACCTTCAACCTTCCCATTGAACCTACCCTTCAACAATATAGGGAGTCAACGTTGGGCCCTCCAGCAGTCATTAGTGTATAACATTAAGATATTATACACTGCTTTACAGGAAATATTTAATTGGGTATAACAGTCCTTATTCCAGAAATGCTTACAATCTAATTTACATCTCACAGACTTACACCCACTAGAGAAGTTTTCAGTAAGCTTCTTTACCCCACAGTATTTGCATGGACCTTAAAAAAATCGAAAGAAAAGCTGTACAAACACAGGTAAAAAATAAAGACTCGACACAGATCGCATCCTTGTTTGAAATGAATCGAGAGCCACTGAACCTCTATACCACATGGTGTGCTTACAAGATGCTAAAAGTCGAGCACCAAAAATCATCTATCTGTCTATCGTCTATCTATTATCCATCTATCTATCTATCTATCTATCTATCTATCTATCTATCTATCTATCTATCATCTATCTATTATCTATCTATCTATCTATCTATCTATCGATCCCAAACACAAATATGCTTTTATCAGTGGTATATAGTTATAATTAATATGATTCCATTTGTACCTTTTTTACATAGCACTGAAAAGTCATGCACTATGCAAAGATTGTTTATAATTCATATCAGTTCCTACTCTAGAAGAGCTTAGGGTCTTTGGGGTTAATTTAATAAAAGGTACAAAGTTTGCAAAAGTTGTAATTATCTATAGCGCCCTATAAGTACAGTAAGCAGCATTTACTAAGGCAAGAATCTGGTTGACACACACACACACTCTACCAGTATCAAGTGGAAGACAGAACAGATCTAACCAATAAAATGCGATAAAAACTACATTTCTTATATACCAATTAACAAATCGCCTGTTAAATCTATGAATCTTAATATTCTGATCTATTCACTTCAGTTCATACAATTTATCTGCAAATAGTTATTGGGCTTTTGATTCTAAATATAATTAGCTGATAATTTTGTCTGGCTGAATTACTTTTCTGGGGAGCCTATGAAGCCTTTGAGTCATATTATCTTGTAATAATGAATCAGATAGGTGAATTTTTTTTTTTTCTGTAATGAGGATGAGGCGCAATTGTGACACCTGAGTCTACTAATAACAGAAGCCTGTTAATTATCAACAGCACTTTTTTTTTAACTTTGCATGATACATGGAATAGAAAAAAATCCTCATTATTAAAAAATAAAAAAAAAGTTACAATTAGAAGTGACACCGGAGAAAAGTAAATAAAGTGGAGTGATTAAAATATTGCTGCTTTAAGGGTGTTTTTAATTAAATGGAAATGCTAATGTTGTCATACTTAGCAGATGGGATTAAAATTAGTAATTGTGATCTACTACGAGATCTAAGTGATACATTCCACAAGACATTTAAGAAATGAAATTCCCATCGATTTGGCAATGCCTGTATAATTATTAAGAGCAAGAATAAATGGGGACTTTTTTAATATCTTGCCATGTTTGCCAAATTAGTTCTGTTAGGTAATATAATATAAGTTTTCAGAGATGAGAAAACCTTTCTAACTATTTATATGGATTTCAGGGGTCCACCTCAATTTGACATTATTGGATTTACCAGTCATTTCTAGAACCGTATCCAGACTGTACCCAAAGTTAGTATTCCATCCTAATGGAGCAATTTGCAGTATTAATACACAGCTGAGTGACAATAAGTCACAATACAATAGTGTAGGTGGATAGGTTCAAAAAGAGGACCAGCGATGTTGGTGGTATAAAAATACAGTAACAACATGAAAGTTTTATTTGGACTATCGTGGGCGAAATTGTGGCATTTTGATTTGTGTATGAATTTTTTAAATCCCAGATAAAAATGGGAAGTTAAGCAGTTAGCTATTTTTACCCCTGCAATAGCATATACATTGCCCAAGAGTAGGCAAGATACTAGTGATATGCGGGCCGAGCCGAGGCCCATAGGACCCGCGGGTTCCGGCCGACCCCTGGACGAAGTGCGCGGGTGCGGGTCGAGCTCTTCTCCTGCTCTCCCCACCTGCGACCTAGTACTACCAGCTTCCGGCGCCGGAATTCTATAGACTTCTACCTGCCACACCCCGCCCCTTCCCTTTTGTGATGTCTCTGTGGGGGGGGGTCGGGTGCGGGTCTATAAATAAAGGAGAGCAGCGGGCCCAGGTTGGATGCGGGTAGGGAGCAGGCGGGTCGGGTGCATCGCTACAAGATCCTGTTCTATAACTGTTCTTCATAGAAAAAAAATGGTTCCCATGATGTCAGATTTTTCTAAACCCGTACCCAGACAGCTCCTTAAATAGACAGGGTTGGTCTCTAGTGATGGGCGAATTTATTCGCCAGGCGCAAATTTGCAGCGAATTCCCATGATTCGACGCCAGGGAATAAATTTATCGAAACTGCCGCAAAAATTCACTGGCGTAAAAAAATGGACGCCAGCGTCAAAAACGAGACGTATGCACCATTTTGCATATTTTCCGGTGTTTTGCGAACTTCGGCAAAGCGAAACACCCCAAATTCCCCCATCACTAGTGGTCTCCCATGCCATTGGTTGATTTGGAAGACAATGGGTGGATAATCCTGATTTTTTTTCCAGTGCAACAGGGTGAATTTTTGGGGCAAAACTGACCACAATGCAAAATTGTAGAACAGATTCATGAAAAATGTCACTGCTGGTGAAACAGGCAATAAAGTTAATTTATACTAAACCACATTGGTGCCTAAGTACCACTCAAATTTTTTTAATAAAATGTATATATTTTTTTTCCACTACAGGAAACATTGAACAGCAATTCCAACTGCATATTTTTGTACTGTCTTGCAGTAACTGTAAAGGTCTATGGCATGGCATGTGAATTTCAATAAGACAGTTTCATTTGTGAAACCCCATTTAAAACTAGCATTTGGAAAGATTGCATTGTGAAAAAAACTTAACAATCAAAAAAGTTTCTAAGGAAACTTTTGCAAGATGTGATTTTTTTTCTACAGCTGAAGTGAACGTGTCAGTAAGTAGAATTGCGAGCATTTGGTTTAAGGCTAAAACTGAATGCGCAGTCCATTTCATGGACCCTTTGCTTTTGTTTCTTTATTCAGCTCTGCTCTCAACCCGTAAATTTTTTGTTTTTATTAAATATATATGTACATAGGCTCCGATCCAGCAGCAAATGCGAAGTCAAGAAGGTTTCGATTTGGTAAGGATAAAGGATGCTGACCACCCACTAAGGTGATGTTCTAAACTGAAACCCTAGATGCAGCATGTAACTGCAGATAAAAACTTAATTGCTCACTTTCTCCTACTTTATTTGTGTAAAATTTTCCATCTGCTACATCTAAAGATGTCTAAACTGTTCGTATCAAACCTACATTCAGCTGCCAGCTGTGCCCATTAAGGATTTCAAAATGCTGAGCAAATGAGGCATCATAAAATCTAGTAGTGGTGGTCCATCTGCCCAGTTCTGGTAGGATCACTAGTACCTGGTACTTTCTTAAGTATGACTGCAGCTCAGATTACAAAGGCATCTTTGTTTTTTTGTTTTTATATTACCTAGGAATTTTAAGCTTTAAGATCCAAATTACAGTGTTTTGTCTTACAAACCTGCCTTTTATAGTTGTAAAAACACAATGTTCCCCTTTTTGATCTCTGTTTGACACTGTAATATTAACAATGTTTGTGATTAAAAGAGCTAGAACATGGATAGAACAAACCTGGGCATTGTACCTCTGTATAACTGGAGTGGTGTGTGTATGTGGTGGGGGAGATGGAGATGCCATTTAGCTTGTTGCCTATCCTGGGGCAAGTGTTTCTATATAAAATCCTTATTGTAACTAACAATTAGAAGTTACGTTTTCATGTTTATATATGCACAAGGTTGGTAAATGATAACTGGTAATTTGCTGCTATGGGTTATAGGACCAAGACTAACATGGTTCATGTAACAGTATATCCCCCATGGCAATAAATAAAGACACATTGCTCATTATCATGTTTTCTGTAGTCTTTTGTATGGCACTACCAAGGTCAGTATCAGGGCAAGTCCGAGAAGGTTTCCAGCTTCAGAAAGAAGTATTAGTAGCAATTTTCTTGTGAGGGACTCAAAGCAGATTACAGGATTTATAGCAATCAAAGTGACTATCTTTAAGAAAATGAAGTATGCTAGGATGTGCAAAGATTAACATGTATCCGGGGTCAGAATAAGTTGCAGGGAGGTGTGAATGGGGATCTCTAGAATAAGGCAATTGGCAGATGGCTTAAAATGTCTTTGGTAAAATGGTAAATCACATTTTGTAATTA
>NC_054387.1:66313884-66356384 GCF_017654675.1 Xenopus laevis
TGAAAAGACGAGCACACACTCTACAAACAGCAAAAGTACTTCTGCTGAACACAGCAAATATGTCTCTATTAAACTATAATATTGTGCTCTATATAAAGTATGTCTTTTGTTTACAGATATGGAGGAGTTCAGCTATAATATTGTGCTCTATATAAAGTATGTCTTTTGTTTACAGATATGGAGGAGTTCAGCTATAATATTGTGCTCTATATAAACTATGTCTTCTGTTTACAGATATAGAGGAGTCCATAATAATTTCAATCTAGAATTTTTTTAAAAAAACCTCAACTCTTTAATAATAATGGCAGTTTTTGCTCACATACATTCACAAACATATTTGGCATCACTATATTGATTTTATGAATTCATACTTGATAATATTTGTGTTCCAGTATGCGGATTTGAGCTTTTGTAAGCCACTGAGGGAATGGGCAAACTATAATATTTAAGTACCATGGGCAAAACGTAGAGCTGGAGAAATTCCAATGGTAAAGCATGGATCCGTATTTATAAAGGTAAATTATCTCTATGGGCACTGATTCTTTTATACAAATGAAGTCTTTACTCTAGAGTTACTCCAACATCTCACTCTGTGGCCAAACTGGATTTTATGAGAATGGTTTATGGAAATTCTGTTGTAATCTAAGGAAATTCTGTTGTAAGGAAATGTCCAACTTAGTCTGTAGCTACGCCTTTGGACCAACAACTTCATATTTATTTAATAAAATTATAAATTGTTAATGATTTTTGTGTGATATCTTTTTTAATAAATATTTCATTTGTGTATGAAAGCTACTGTGACAGTATGGAGTATTTGAACTTTCAAATATGCCATAGGGCCAAACAATCAGATCACAACAACTGGGATACAGACTGTTGGGATAAGGTTCACATCATGATCCAATGTGGTCATCGGCTTTACAAGATTTTAAAACCTGTCCTCTCAATATATAGCAGATTTACAGCCAGATATTGGTCAGGTAGGTCTCTTGGAGTGTCTCATACAAGAATATGCAAGCTTGTATAAGCTGCCAACTTGGACTAAAGTAGCCAAAACGGCAGCTTAAATTTGCCCATGTATGGCCACCTTAAGACAACATGTAGATTACAGGACAATAACTGGACAAACCTTGTTTAAAATATTTAGGTGAAACATTTGGTATCAGGTGATTTGTATTCTGTGCTCTGATATTTATTAGACGTTGTTACAGTTTTCTTACAGGAAACATTCATGTCTTTATTTGTTGTTCTAATTATATAGCTCTTACTACATAACTGTAAGATTATACAACATGAGGTATATATGGAAAAACTGGATATAAATATATATATTTCCATATGTAAAGCAAAAGTAGCTTGCAAGAATCACACCTTACCAGATGGAAAAGAAAATGGTGTAAATTTACCAAAGATAAAAGCTGTCAGTCATTACACACTTTGTCACCCCCATTATGTGTTAACTTAGTGAAATAGTTTTGTGGAGATACACAGATAATAATTTACTTTTACATCTTCAAAACATTGCATATAAAGATTAAGCGGCACAGACATCATTTATGAAACTAGACACCACATATATGGAATAGGACAATCTTATAAGACTTATAAGACTTTTTGGGCCTTCTAAGTGAATTATTCTGTAAGGTGGTATTCAGAAGTATTAGTATTGGGATATAATCTACAATGATAAACAGTTATTTCAAGAAGTCAGTATAAAAGTGAAATAAATAAAGGTAATGGAATACAGACGTAATGCTGCAGTAAATGTAGATACATATGTGGCTTATACAGTTTCAATTTAGCTATAGTACTTTAACTGGTAAACAAAAAGATTAAAAGAAGTAACTTCTGATGAAGTCCACTTTATAAAACACAAGAGAATAAAAAAGGAGATTAGTAGAACAGAGGATGTATTCTAGAAAAATAAGATAGGAAGGACAGCTGGATGTCATTGTCCACTCTGGGATTTATGACCTGGCTAAGAATAAACTTAAGGATTCACAATCATGTTTGAGTGAGATAACAGAATTTTAAATCTGAATTAAAATACCCAATTCCTAGGGCATGTTTAAAAATTGTAATACTGTCAGTATAAAGACAGACGAAAAATAATATATCAAATAGATGTAGGAAACATAGGAACGATTTATCAACATTCAAATTTCCAAAACAAATTAAATTAATGATATTTATAAACCACAATGGCAGACTCAATGAAAAAGAAGAGTAGAATGTGGGTTAACTGGCTTTCTTTTTTTTTTGTTTTTGATTATTATTGTTTTTCCTTAATAGTCACACATTTGAGATTTTGCCATTTCAAAAATCTAAAATTCAAATTATGATAAATCTGCCTCTTAGTCTCTTAATACATAAGTATATTTTAAGGAATGAGGGTGCAAGAAAAGGGTGCTATTTCTGAAGACAGACTTATGTGGAATGGAAAGGATCAAATTTGTTTCAATTGCATTTAAAGATAACATTGAAGTCACTCAGTAGCTGAATGATCAGAGATAATAGTACTTCTGAAAAATACTGGTGGCCTTATAATAAACTGACTTTTCTTTCATACCATAGACACTACTAAAACTATAATTTTCCTTTCATTAACTTTGAACAAAACAAACAATAGATAGAGTGAACCAGTGGAATGGTCAGGAAAAAACACAGTGAAAGCTGTTTGGACATAGTGCATTAAGATTTGGCAGAAATACAGGATGGATGATTGAGCGTTGTTATAATATGAAATGGAAGGCAAAAAGTGGGGTTTAAGATATGACAGGGTGACGTGGCAGAGTTACATTTCAAATAGAGTTATAAGTAAAGCTAGTACTTTTCAACAATAGTTTGATTTTCAGGGAAATTCTGATCCTTTTAAAGCAAGCCAACAGTGTAATAGAGTGATCCAGAGTTTCAGAAAATGGTAATAGGGAAAGTCTTGTAGCTGGTGAGCCAGAGGATGTGAAGTGAGAGGATGTATGTTGATCTTTGATGGTAAGTATAAAAACAAGGAAGCTTATGGCAGCATATATTAATACAATGGAAGATAAAACATGGCAGGGCATTAGCAGTGAGTTAAGACATGTAGCTTGAAATTAATCCTAAATCTCAATGTAATTAAGAAAGGAGAGAAATGTCAGTTGAAGAAGGATAATAGGGAACAAGTCTGGAAGCTGATCACATTATAGATATATGAGAGGAGAGCTGAGTAAGTGTAAAGCCTTTGTGACTAGTAGTTGCAGTTGGAAATTATGAGAGCACAAATAGTTTCTCAAGTTTCTTATGAACAAAATGGGGTGAAGACAGAGTGGTTTGGACATGGACTGAATGTGGCTATTTGGAAATAGTTGTATCAAATATGTACTGTAAATATTTAAATAAATAACACCTGTGGATAATTGTTACATGCCTGCTTAACTCTCTATCATGATAATGTTGGAAAAGCTTAAGAAGTATTTGCTTCTGAAATATAATACATATGTTACCAACATCAACTGCTGCCACCTCTGCAGTCTGAATAATGAATAAAACAAGCTTGATGTTTTAATACAAACCTCCCTTTAAATCATGCACATCATCACATCCATTTTATGTATGGGATATTAAGGGTTAACATATCTTTTTTGCCCCCACCATATTTATTAATGCCCTGCTGGAGCCTGGAATTTGACCTCTGACCCCAGTGTTATTGCCAGAAGTTTTGTGCAATACTATGAATTATTAGTGTCTCACCTTCAAATCCACTGCAAACATTTTATAGTCATCATTAGATCTACCAAACATCTCACTGGAGAATCTTGATCTTATCAGTGACCCAACAGCTTTGCAGAAGGTTCAGAACAAAATGAAATCAGTGAAACTGCACATCACTGTTGTACTGATGAAAATTCTACAGCCATTTAAAGGAAATGTAAGTGTAAAGCACCAGTGCTAGTAAACTTCATTTGGCTAATGTAGCCTCTGGATAAAGTCTTTAATTTTAAGAGGATCTAAATCCTCTAAAAGAAAATATAAATAAAGTTAGCCACCCTGACTGATCGTCTGAGCAACAATCAGTCATAATAAAATTACCTGTATGGATAAATAATCATAAATAATAAATGTTATAAAACACAAGCAAGATAAAGATTGTATTCAACTTTTTGACATTGTTTTACTCATACATGACCATCAATGAACATTAAGGGGCTAATTTATCAATGTTAGAGGTTTTTTTTACCTCAAATTAACTCAAATGACCTCAAAACTCAAATAGTATCTTATTCAAGAAAAAATTCAAACGTCTAAATCTCCAACAAATATTACCGTCCCAAAAACTCAAATCGAATTCGACTAAATTCAAATCGAATTTTTTCTCTGAAAAAAAAACTTGAAAGTCAGAAAGGCTATTAACATCTTCAAATGGGTCACTGGACCTCTGTCATAGACCTCTACATGAACTCTGCAGGAATTCAAGTTGTTCCCAGGGTCAAGGTATGATAAATCTCAAATTTGAAATTCAATTTGAATTATTCCCAACTCGAATTTATGAGTTTTGACCAAAATACCGACAAATTGGAATTTACAATTCAAACCTTAATAAATCTGCCCCTAAAAGTGATTTATGTTTGTTCTCATTAATTTTAAGCATTAAAAGGATATACAAAACCTATACTGCTGCTTCAGCAATAGGGTCAATTCTTTCATGCATCAGAATCTGACACACCATTCTTTATTACTGCACATGTAAAATGCATGTACAGTGATAAAGGAAATTGACATAAAAATAAGGTCTAAAAGATGGACCTGATCAAATTACTTATGACAAAGTTGAAATTGTATTTATTGCTTAAACCATGAGCACTTCCATGTTTACTTAATGAAGAAGCAGGAATCTTCCCCAAACCTAGAGGTTTTTACTTTTGGGTATTCACCATTGCAATTCATCTATTTTACCCTTCACTCACACGCTACTTATACAGAGGGGGCATAGATAAATAATCCATGAACCATTGAAAGCAAACCAAAAGAAAGCATTATTTACTCCAAAATGCCAAACTGGTTCTTTCATCAACACCTTCTGACATGCCTTAAGAACCATGAATTATTGTGAACATTTACCCTTCAATTTCAACATAAGCTTTTACATTTGTTACTTCTGAGAACTGCAAACCTTTAAAGTATTATGTAACATCAAACTCATCTCAGTTCATCCCCTTACTGTAATGATTTCCATTATCTGAGAGTATAAGCATCATAGAAAAGGGCCATTATACAGTGACACCTTGCAGAGATTATCCCTTGTTTGTGTGACTTACCTTGAATAACGCTTATATAAAATATAATAATTTACTCTCTGCGGATCCTAAACACAGTATGAAACCCATTTCAAATATACAAAACAGATGGATGAGTTCAACATATGATAAAGAAGAAACAGCAAATGTGACTACAAACAATACCAGCTGAGTAAATAAAATGAAGCAGATACCTGGTATGTCGGTAAAGGTTTCTCCAAGGACTGATACATGAAAAGTCATCTCCTTCTCTTTAAGTTTCAGCAATACTTTAAAGAACGTTTCTGGGTCTTTATCGTGTTCCCTCAAAAGAAATAAATGAAAAACATGTTTACTTGGGAAAATTCACAAGAGAGTGGAATGCAATTTCTTTCTATTGTTATATCGTTTTTTTGTTTGTTTTTTTTTTGGTTTAGGGAGCCTCAGGTATCGAACAACATTTTCTCATTTGCCCTCTAACATTGGATCTGCTGTCCAAGCCTGTAGAGAGGTTCTAACTGTTCTTTAGCTTGCAGCCAATGACTTCTGTTCACTACCCAATCAAGGTTTAACACAGTATTTGTCAAGGTATAAGGGCTCACATCATCATTGTTAGTACTGCCAAAATAACATACCAAAGACAGAACACTTGTTTTCCCTATTAGAGGATCTTTTTCTCCAGGTAATAAAAGAAGCACACACTTGTACACAGATACAAGCACTACGCCTCCACAAGCCTCTCATTTTTGATTGCCTTTGGCTGCAGCTCAGAATTTCTTAAATAGTAAAATAAAAAAAAGCCTTATGCACGGGCAGTTCTGAAGGCATTTAATGAAAATACATTTTGGCAGAGTCACTGCCAGAGCAAGGCAGCATATGAATACAGAATGTATTTAAACTTATTATTTTCAGAGAATTTTATAAACATAATATTTGTTTGGTAGGGGTAACTGCAACTTGTATTATGTGTGGCATAATCCAAGCTACAGCAACCTAGTCAGTGATACCCAAAAATACCCAACCATTAGAAATAGGCATTACATTTTTTGCAATAGGCAGATTGAAATTATTTTAACAGATTTCATATTTTGACCCTTGAATTCACCCCACTCAAAAAATGACTATTTTTCAAACATATAATTCATTGAATTGATAGTTTATGTACATTGTTGAATTTGATTGTCATTTGTGAAGGGCTGTTCCATGTCCCCACTGAAGGGGGAAAAAAACACAAATGATCACAATGTAACCCTGCATGTCTGGCCTATTACTGGGCTGTCAAATTTGCCAGTGCTCTGTGCTGCCCATGCCAAACAAATAATCATAGAATATAATAAAATGCACTTTAAAATGCACAAAACATAAATATATTCAAATAACATTTGCCCAGGATTGTATTACTATACTAATGTCATAATGAGTACAGAAAAAGAATTAGCGGTTTGTATCATTTGTTTATATAGTGTCAAGTTGTGCATTTTTGAACAGGTACAGAATTGAATAAAGGTGTTATGAGAATGCCTTTTAATTTTTTTCCCTTTTACATCCACCTCTGCCAATTTAACATATGTTATGGGATTTCAAAGCTCTCCACTAATTGGTAAGCATCAACATAGCTTTATTCTTTGAAGAAATATACACTGTGAGCTACTGGCTTTTAATAAGGTAATGATGTACATCACAAGCAAATACAATATATTTTCTAACGATAATATGAGAGGATGGAAAACCAATAACATAAATAAGAGCAGTTTAAAGAATAAAACCAAAGATTTTTTATTTTCATATTACATAAGGTCTGGGATTTCTAGGCATGGCAAAGGCTACACAAAATATAAATTGTGTTTTCAAAACTGCCAAGAAGGACTGAAGCAGAATAAGGCCCCTATGAAAGAACAACATAAAAAGAATGTAAAAAGAAATTATGACAAGCTAACATTGAATTCAATAGAACAATTCAACTAACATCAAAATAATCAGTGTGCTGGAAATAATATAATTCTCACCCAATGTAAATACAACTTTTCTATGCAAGAAAAAAAATCCTATTAAAATCAAAATGAATCTCTGTTATGTTATTTCTTTTATTTTCATCTAAGGGGATATTTATCAATTACTTATCAATTCATTTTCATTTATTCTCTTTTAAAAATAAAATAAAAAACAAATTCCACATAACATGTGGAAGATGTCAGAGTGCATTGGTACAAACTGCCATACATTGCTATAGGTTGTCTGGAAAGTTTCCAAATGGTCTGCGGTCAATGGTTCTCTTCAGGACACTATAGCATTAGACTCCCTATGACACCTAAGGGCAGATTTATCCAGGGTCGAATTTTCGAAGTAATGGGAGTTTTTTAACTTGACTTCGAAATTCAAATAAAAAAAGACCAACTGGAATTTATTTTAAAAAATTAAGGTTTTTTTTGTGGGTGAATAGGCTGTATTCGATCATTCGAATCAAAGTAAGATCGTCTTCGACTGATTTTTCATCTAAAAGTCCACCAATTGACTCCAAATAGGTTCTAGGAGGTCCCCCATAGGCTAAAACAGCAATTCGGCAGGTTTTAGATAGCGAATGGACAAAGAGACAGTACATGATAAATTTTGATATTCGAATTTTCAAATTTATTTCAAATTCGAATCAAATTTGGACTATTCCCTAGTCAAAGTACACAAAAATAGCTTGAAATTCAATTTTTTTTACTTAGAATTTTCAATTTGACCCTTGATAAATCTGCCCCTTAATGTTTTAAATGATTATGATCTGAATAAACTCTCACTTTATCGAGATATTCTGTAGGCCACATTTGCCACATGCAAGGTCAGGATGTGCTACTAATATCATGGCTCCTGTCTTTACCCTGACAATAACTGGGCTAAGCTTAGACCGGGGGGGGGGGGGGGCCAAACTTTTTTACTTGTGAGCCACATTTAAATGTAAAAAAAAATTTGGAAGCAACACAAACGTGAAAATTCCAGGGGGTACCATATAAGGGCTGGGATTGGCTATTTGGTAGACTCTATGTGGTCTGGCAACCTACAGGAGACTTTATTTGGCAGTGCATCTAGTTTTGATGCAACCAAAATGTGTCTTCAAGCCAAAAATTAAAAAAAAAATTGCACCTGGTTTGAGGCCACTGCGAGCAACATCCAAGGGATTGGTGAGCAATATGCTGCTCACGAGCCACTGGTTGGGGCCCACTGACATAGACAATAGATCCAAAGTTAAAAACCAAAGCCTTAGAGCAGGCATTTAGCCTAGAAATGTAAAATAGCAGTTTTCATAATCAATATAGGGTGAATATTAGAGGCCTGGGAATAGTAATTTGCAGTAAAAAGGAACAATTCTACAAAACAAATTAAGGTCTTATTTACAAAAAGTCCCTGTATAGGAATATAGGATTATCTTGCACGAATCTAGTGGTTGTGCCTACCTGGTGTATAGTGATGGGTGAATCGCTAAAATTTGCCAAAAGCATTGAAGTCAATGGGCATCAAAATTATTTTTGGCATGAGCGACAATTTTTCTACACAATACTATTTTGTCCAAATGCATTAGAGTCAATGGGAGTAAGAATTATTTTGACGCGTGGCAAGTTTTATGCACGCTGCAATTTTGACTCGCAAATCCATGCCTGCCGAATTTATTTGCCCATCACTACTGGTGTATACGATGAAAGGCATAGTGCACTCGGGAACACTATATCCAAAAGGAAGAATGTGAGGATCTCCAATAATAAAGAGCTAATTTTTTTTTAAAAAAGTAGAAAATTTATTAGGACATAAGACCTAATGTGTTTCGTGCCTCATAGGGTACTTACTCATAGTGCACTCGGGTACAAAGGAGCCCCATACTTAACTACTTTAATTACAGGTCTTCCTTTGCTTGTGTTGCACTTGAGTCCCATGAGTCTATTGACAATAGGGTTAATTCCTCAGTTGCTGCTTCTTAGTTTGAAAATACCAGTTGCAGCATCAGTTTTGCTCACAATTTGCAGAGGCCTACATTTCACAGATTTATTAAGGTTTGAGTTATGTTTTACATAAAAATTTGAGTTTTCCAAGTTTTTTTGGTAAAAAAACCTCAAATTTTTCGAGTTTAAAAAAACAAACAAATTTTTTTTTTCTAAATTTATTAAACTCTGATCCTGGAAATTGCTTAAATCCAAAAATACACCATCTAAAACCTGCCAAGGTCATGTAGGAGTCAATGGCAGAGGTCCCTTGAACCATTTGAAGATGTTAATAGCCTTCATGATATTGAATTTTTTTTTTTTCAGAGGGTTTTGCCAGAACACGTAATCAATTCAAGCAATTTTGAGTTTTTCCCAAGTTTTCAGTTTGTTAACTCCAAACTGGCTGATTGAGTTCTTCCCAGTCAATTTATTTATTTTTTTTTTAATTAGAAACCATTCGAGTTGTGAGTTCATTCGAGGTATATAAAACTCTAAAATTCAACCTTTGATAAATAACCCCCTTACAGTATCTGGTGTGCCGCATTGCATTAGGTGGGATTATGCTGGAATCAAAGGCTCAACTCCTTTAGTAAATGATTCCTACATTGTTTTAGAATATAGGTAAATGTTTTCTGCACACAACTGATTAAAACAACAAACATCAGTGTGCAGACTGACGGCTACATATACTTTTATTCTAATGAAATCAATGGTGAGTTTTTATCAGCAAAAGGCTAAATTGGATCTTACTAGAAGGGCATTACTCAATGATACGAGGGCCACTGTTCCGTAGAGATGTACAGATATTCAGAGGAGCCTTAGAGCTGATGACCTTACACTGATATTTTATTGCCCTGATTTGTAATCTAACATTAATGTTATTATGAACCAGACACTGCTCAAGGAGTGCCTCAGACAAAGCATAAAATGTACAGGTACATATGAAGACATAAAGAAGCTTTCCACAGTCTTTTTAGTTTATGTAATGTGCAAAACACACCTCTGACTATATTTGGCTCTGCTTGTACACTTAGGGGCACATTTACTAAGGGTCGAAGTAAATTCAAAGTGAATTTTCGAATTCAAAAACTTCGAATTTCATTACAGTCATTTTTGGGTACTTCGACCATCGAATAGGCCAAAATTCGATTCGAATTAAAAAAAATTTGAATATTCTACCATTCGAAAATCGAAGTACTGTCTCTTTAAAAAACGTTGACTTCGACACTTTGCCACCTTAAACCTGCCGAAATTGCTATGTTAGCCTATGGGGCCTCCTAGAACCTATAGGCAGTATTTGACTAAGTTTTTTGAAGTCTACATTTTTTTTTAAAAAAAATCATTCGAATGGTTCCATTTGAACGATTTCAACGTTTGATCAAACAATTTAAATTCGATTGAAAACGGCTAAAATCACTCAAAAAAACCTTTGACTATCAAATTTCTACAATTCGATGGTCGAATTTTGAAGTTTTACCACTTCGAAATCCGACCCTTAGTAAATGTGCCCCTTAAGGTACAGTATAAGCAATGCATTTTTGTTTTCATTTCCATGGCTTTATTTACTCACTCCCCTGTGATAAAGCTGATTTCCATGATGTGTCTCTTCTTAATTTTAATACCCTTTTTACTCATCATATAGACACAAGCATTTGCCATGAAATAATGAAACCATATCAAAGGAAAGTGAATATAACAAGTAGGGAAAAAGTAAACTTGATTTTTTTTAATTAACGGATACACAGCCCTGTACATATATCTAAAATCATGAAAACTAAGGTTAATTAACATAAAAAGCTCACTAGTAGAGATGCTGAATTTTGAATTTCAGCCATGCTGCAGTAAGTGCCTTGATTTCCCAGTAATGACCTAGTTCTCCTAATGAGCAACATTAACCCCTGGCTGTAGCTGTCCAGGACTTAATTGTCAACTAAAGCTGAAATAGGACTTTGCCGATCTGCAGGTATGTGGTATATTAGCTCATGTTATTCCTTAATAAATATATTCGTTGCTAGGGCAACAGGAAAATTAGGTCTACCACTTTTTTTTCCCTTTTCTGAGCAACTTGAATATAAGTAGAAGCTTTATTAGAGACTGGAAAACGGAATACCCAAATTCTACCATTGCAATTTTCATGTGTATGTAGGGTCTTTTGTGTCATTTTAAAATGCATGATTTTTATAGCCTCTTAGTTGAGGTATGTTCAGGAGTAAAAACATGTTACAGTTATACATTTTATATAATTAAATCTTGTTTGCTCTTAAAGAGTAGTGGACAGCAATTAGCATGTGATCTATGGCTCCATTAATATAATTATGGCAGCGTTTATTTCACAGAGCCTCAATAGCCAACTTTCACTTGTGTTCACACACTAAGGAGAGTCTGGCACTATATTAATAGAGAGCCAAGGGCTAGCATCTTTTGCTGAAATGCGATCACTTGAACTAGGCTAATAAACCAGTAGTGCTTTCTCCTCTGCTTCTTCTCTTCTAAGGCATATAATCATAGATGAGCCATGTGCTTTAAGCACATTTCACTTAGGTTACAGTGGCTTCATGCATCGGTGTGAACAGAACCATCCTAAGTGCAGGGCCAGAAGCAACATGTAGTCACCAAAGACTGTTGGTCCGTTAATAAGGATATTAGAACATAAAAATATGAAGGTCAGTTGAACCAATTGTCAATAAAATACATGTAAAAAGCAAGTTCAGCTAACACATCAAAATGAGTCATTTGAAAAGGCAACTTGAATTCTTCATCATAATAAAAAAAACTATCCTCAGGTATTTTACATTTTGTAGAGCTCTGTTTTTGAGTCTTCAATCAAAAATGTCCACAAGGGACACATGTGGAGGTCAACAAGTAGGTCAAGGTGTATGATTCTATAGTTCTCAACAAAGCAAACAATGAAGATGTTTAGAGGCCCTCTTTAATACAGTAATAATACATAGAAAATCTCTAAGCATAACAAACATCAACATGTAGTCCAATGCCCACAGTATGCTGATCTGTTATCTATATTACATAAGCAACTCACAGCACCTCCTACCAGTCTACTGTTGGATAGCAAAAACTTCTGTGTGCACACACAAGCCAATCAGCTATATACAGTATATATGCAAGTCTTTAGCAACCATTGTGCATTGTGGCCTAATGGTTAGAACAACTACCTAGCACCACTGGGATCCTAGGTTTGATTCCATACAGTAAATAATAACATCAACACTATAAGTGCTTATAAGCGGCAAATATTTTTCTATATGAAAAATCTAGTAACACCCTGTGGTAAGGACAGGCTAGTTAACAGCTCACCAATTACTTCTATTGGCTCGGGTGCATCAAGCCCCGAACCCTGCGCTTGAAAGGTAAATCAGCCTCCACTTCAATAATATAGTTCAACGACACACAGAGGATAAACCTCTTACCAAATAGGTGGCGCGATTCATGTCTACGCAGTTTCTGAGGAAGTGCGTAGACACGAAACATGTCAGACCTCAGACGCTTTTACATATATCTAATGTTCAAATAAAGCTTATAGCTTTTTAACTGAAACTCTCGACTTCGGCGGTCTGTTTGTGGGATTCGGAGTGTGCTGTTGCAAAAAGATTGATTGATTCCATACGGGAAACTATATGGCGCATATATGTTCCTCCCATGTCTGAGGTTACTTCAGTCCTTCCATAACAACGCAACATATTGTTATAATATAATGCAAAAGAACTTGGATTATGAAAGGACTATGAACTCATGTACTATAACACTTAATTTATAGGCATTAACTACAATAATTAGCATATACTTATGACTTAGTGTACACTTATGACTTATGACTTATGTCATAACAAAGTGAAATTTGTACTATAGTAGATACTCTCTTGTAACCCATTGTTTAGGAATTAGAAGGCATCAGTCAACGTTTACTCTGCAGAATGTTGAAGATAACGCTAAAGTACTCTCCATGTGATGCTTGAAATTTAATGAATGTGTAACATAAAGCATAATAGCTTTCAAACGATGATAATCGCATAATTCTGTAACTAAGTTGACCCATATAGACATTCTCTCTGTACCTTAAAGACACCACACTCTGACTAATAACCAAGGCTCTTAGAAAATGGTGCTGAAACGACTGCTTTGCAGTATGGTAAGCAAAGCTGAAACACTATTAGTTTCCATCAATCCTGACAACGATTACTTATTATATGCCCAGATTACAAACAAACTGTGGTCTAGAGATTTCTACAATAGGACTGTTACATATATTTTGGATGACAGGACCTTTTCTACTTATACTCCCCATGAATTCATAATTGATTTAATTAATATATTATAAGAAAAGAAGGGTATGTTGTTTAGTGGCACATACATACTTCATTAGTTTTTCTCATCTCAAAGACATTCGCATCCCATTTGAATATGCTTTAATTTCACTGGGAAAAAATAGTGAGTGATTTGAAATGTATAAAAAACTTGATGCGTTTAAGATGTATCCGCAGAGAGCTTTTGTAATATTCACTAAAGAAAATCCACTTTGTTCTCAGAAAATGACAAGATGAATTTTTAAAAATCTCTGTGTTGATTGGTAAAAATAGTAATAACTATGCAATTTCTTTAAAATGTAAGCTCTAACGAGCAGTCCCTAACCTCTCAATTTGTACCGTCCATAAAGATGCTGATTTATGTCTTCCACCTTCCTAAATGTGAGATTATGGATATAATATGAAAATGTTATTATTAAATTATTGAAGATATGTTACATTTAAGGGCAGATTTATCAAAATGTGAATTTAGATCTTAATAAATAAAAACTCACTCAAATTCTGTTTGAGATTGTGATTTTTAGAAACGTATTTATCAAATTATTTTATTAAGATCTAAACTCACATTTTGATAAATCTGCGCCTTAGACACAATAAACAGCATTGGTGCATTTTAGCATTGTGAAAAATGTAAAGAAAGGTCCATAAGGTCCATTTACAAAAATGTAAAGAAAGGTCCATGTATAGAAAGGTCCAAATGTAAAGAAAGGTCAATACACAGTGATGCACTGATACACAGTGTGAAACATCATGATGGCAGTATCAACTCCAACACATACTAATTAGTGATAAGCAAATTTATTCGCCAGCCATGGATTTGCGACGAAATTGATGTGTGAATTTTTTTCGCAAAACTTTGTTAAAATTTGTCACAGGGAAATTTGCCATGAAAAAACGTCCATAGGAAAAAACGCCCATTGTCTTTAATGCATTTGGAGAAAAAAAGAGAAAACGCCCTTTGACTGAGGAATGGTTAGAATTACCAATTCTATGCAACTTTTTAATTGGTCTTCATTTTTTACACGTTTTTAACTATGTGCCTTTTTCTTCTGAATCTTTCCAGTTTTCAAATGGGGGTCACTGACTCCATCTAAAAACAAATGGGCTCAGAAGATTCCATACTTTATTACAACAGATGAATATCCAGACTTACATTCAATATTAAAACTTCTGGCCCAACGCGTTTCGTGAGAATTCTCATTTTCTCAGAGGCCTGAGCATCTGAAGCAGATGTCATTTTCAAAAGGAATGGGGTGTATTTACTAGTGATGGGTGAATTTATTCGCCAGGCGCGAATTCGCGGCAAATTCCTGCTATTCGCTGCCGGCGAATAAATTGGGGAAACCGACTAAAAATTCACCAGCGGAGATTTGCCTGCGTCAAAAAAAAATTGGATGCCGGCATCCGTTTTTTTTACGCCAGCGCCGTTTCGCAAATTTTTCAATGTTTCTTGAATTTACCGGGAAATTTTCTGCGAAGCAAAATGCCCCAAATTCACCCATCACTAGTATTTACACAGATATGCTCCCTTTTGTGATCCAGCACTTTACTAAGTTTTAGAAGCTACATCAAGGTGCTGTGCACTCACACCATTTTATGCAGTCAGGGAGCTTACCCCATTCATTATGACCACCTGTGAAGTGCGATACATAGGTGGTCACAATAAATAGGGTCAGCTCCCCGAATGCATAGCATAGTGTGTGCAGCGCCTGAATTGATTGTATCGGTCATATAAGGAGATCTGCACCACCAGTGCAGTGATATGTGAAGTGAGGTGATAACCCGTATTAATCATTTTATTAAGATAGCCAATGCAACCAAAAGAAAAATCACAGAGACAAGTGTTACAAAGGTATATTATAACAACCACTCTGCTTTCAGTTTACCTAGCTATTATAGCAATACTGAAAGCAAATACCTAATTTGTTGCTATGGATTATTAGACTGGGAGAAATGCCCTCCCCTAACCATTACGACATAATTCCATATCAGGGACCAGAGAAGGTTTCACTGGAAACTAGGGTCTTTAGCTAAAGATCCAGTATTAATATCCAAGCCAAATTTTCAGCTTCATTTATAACTATTCTCTACATGTGTATATCTTGCTTGTTCATTGTGAATTTGGCAACTGGTTCATCATGTTCTCAATGGTTACGTGTTACATCTAATATGACCTACTTTGAAGAGGTTACACAGAAAAGTAGAAGAAACAAGCTATTTCAGTTGGTACTCATGTAAAAATGTGCCAAGCAAAATGCAGTTTGCAAATAAAGTCAGAATATTTATATAATTTATATAATCCAGTGAGGACTTGTGAAACTTTGGAGCAATCTGTCAGGCCTAGAAGTAAATGATGATGCAGAACGAGTGAGATACTTGACACAGACAAGAATCCTTATTTTCTAATTTATATTCACCAATTAAACATAAACTGTATTTTTATGAGCAAATTTACATAAATCAGTTGATAAAGCATCCTAACACTAAAGGGCAGGAGTTCAATATCTTCCATTTGCATAGACTCCCCTGAAGAAAATACAAATGCTGGGATTTTCACTGAAGAGGCTTGCTGTGTTAGAACTCTAATGGGCTTAAAACAGTGAATTTTAAAGAAACTGATTGCTACTCCTGTAGCTACTAAATGTCTTGCTGTACTCGGTGGCATTTGGGAAAAAAAAAGAGAAAGAGTTTTTTTTTTATCATAAAATTATCCCAGCAGAGTCCATTCTGCAAGATAACATCATCATCATCATCTACATCGGTAGTGCTCTATGCAGGACCCAACAGCTCTGGCACAATATTGCCAGTCATTTATCTGTTGTCAGCACAGGTTACACACTGTAATCCTTGACTGCCTTGGAATTAGAATGTCTTTGATGTCCCCACAAGAGTTTTTTGCCTGAAGGCTTTACCAATGCTCGGCAGCTCAGTGTTTATTCCTCGTAATCTTCCTCTCATCTCCAGGCTAGCAGTGACAGATGGTTATAGGCACACAATAGTATTAAGAGTTTGATATTTTTTTTTTTTTTAATGCTGTGCTCTCTGTACAACAAATAGCTATCAGACGCGGGCCAGAGAACTGACATGGTTCACTTAGGTAATGGCAAACAAACAGCTCGGGTTGATGCTTTCTGTCATTTTTCCTGCTAACCCTGCTTGTTTCCATTGTATACTCTCAAAGGTAAACTATATTAACCTTATAGACTGTTATTAAAAAGATATATCTATATGAACATTCGCCTCTCTGCTTGCCTCTTTTCTTACTCTTTTGATTATGAACGTAATACTGCTGACATATTGAACAAATTTCCAATGTCAACATAAATTTTTACTGTGTGATAATATTCAGCTTTATATAGCTGTGTGTCACATAAGAACTCATGGATGATGCATAGTGGTAAATAATCCAAACAAAATTAGTTCTCTTGTCAGCCCCTACCTTGTATATCCCGAGGCATCAGTAAAATTGACTGCACGCTAGATTTTCAAAATTAGCCCTAATGTTGGTTTGCAGAGTGCCTGGCAACCTCTAAGTTTCTAATGGTCTACTATATTAACCGTAAGAATAAATGTGTTACTTTATATTTTGGCATTTCCTTGTGCTGATGCAGCATTCCCCTGCCCTCCCCAACCTTCTTCAAATTAAAAATAATTTAGCTTAAACAATAATGATGTGCACAGACACAATGCTGCGTATCTTTGAGCAACTAACTTAAGGCAATAAAACTAAATTACTGCAAAAATACAGGCAGCCGGGGCAGGGAATTATTCAATTTAATATTGTTAATTTTATTAAATGAGATTTGTCTTGTTTCATGCAAATTATTAATGAGCGGAATGATAAAAGAACAGTTTTTAAGAAAATAATTACAATCTGTGAAACCTTCCAAAGGTTTCAAAAGGAAATAAATGAAACACTTCAAACACCAGACTTGAAACCTAGATTTTTATTGATGGCGTAATTTCTTTTATTGCTGCATCCCAGGATAAAGGTAAGAATGCACAGACACACAAACATGATGTTTATCCCTGTTAAAGGGGACACTGGAAGTGTGAAGTTGATTAAACAAATCCAAAAACTGATTCCAAATCAACTTCCAATCGCTAAATTTTATGTTCAGACATTTAGAGTCAAAGATGAAAATCCCTTTAGGTACCAGATGCTGCAGATCATCTGGGAAAGCTTCTGGAGTTTATATGCTGCAAGTCAAATCCTTTGTAAAGGCGATTTGCCCTGCCGGTGTTGTTTACTTATTGCTTCACCTGCAAACAGTTGCTCTCGGAAAATTTGACCTACTGATCAGCCCAGCATCTCTGCAATAAACAGTCTATAATCTGTGGATGAAGGGAACTCTAATCAGGCCACATGCAGATTAAACAAACTGCGAGGAATAAAAACTAGATTAAAATGTTCGTGCCCAATACCATAAGATTATCAGGTCATTTTACCTCTTTAAATCCTAATTTATTTCTGAGTCAAGCTGAAGTTTGTATGTGGATTTCAGTAGTGATTATATAGAGCATTTTACATTTCTTTCTGCTCAGATTATCTGAACAGGTACTATTCATGGTTTACGGGTTGAGCTGCACTTAAAGGAAAAATCATAAAATAAATAAACTTGCACATTTTAGTGTGAAGGGTCAAGACAGCTCATTTACAAACACAATGAAATGTGATAAATTTAACACAACCTTCTGTAATTTACCCTATTTTTTTAATGAATCATTTTTACCCTAGAATTCTAATGTAATTTCAGGAGCATGATGTACCAATACATATGTGATAGTGTTCCAGTATAGACATGACTGGCCTGTCCTTATATCACTTCCAGTGAGTGGTGTCATAACTGAATTAGCATCTGAGCTTCACTGTGTGAACTTCATGCCAAACCAGGCAGCTAAGGAGCTTCTACACCATTGCATTTGCAATTTTGCGTGCAAGAATTCCTTACAGACTTTGTATTTCTGCAAATCCACAGGGATTAACAGGTGTGATATGTATACTCCTTTTGTGTTATCTCTGACTGTATAAAGTTGTTGAACCTGATCTCAATTACTAGTCCGAGACATTACAAGTTTTATTTTTCTCACATATCCTAGACCACCTTCAAAGTCCTTATGTTTGGGTGATGTTGTCCTGTGTATGCACAAATCAATAATGGAGATGCCAGGTACTTGAAAGTTGAAAGTACTTCCATTGGAGGCTGAAAGGACAAGCCTGGACCTACTGTATATGAGGCAGCTCTTATTGAATAAAGCTGCTGTGTGCAAGAAGGCCTAAAGGACTCTTATGCAATTACAGTAACACAGAGGCAAAAATCAGTTCCTGGAGTTCAGTGTTTAGTCTCTTTCAGTGCCCACTCATTTCCTTCTCTCCGACTGTACCTCTTGACAGGCCTCATTTATTTTGCTTAGTTTAGTTACTTTTTTTGCAATAACCTTATACATTCTAAATTGGGCTACACTTGGGTTGGTACTATTCATACTGGTGTACCCCATAAATTCCTATAAACCTAATTTTGTTTTGTAGCTCCTAGAGTAATTTCCAATATATCAACAACTGTTAATAAGCTGTACACCATCAGCAAATGATATAACTAACCAGTCAGTCGACTGAGATGGTCACATATCCACACTTGACCAGTTTCTCCTCCCAGTAGCAACATTACTAATGTCAATCAATTCTCTTTTCACGAATACACACACACACAAACACATATATATATATATATATATATATATATATATATATATATATATATATATATATATATATATATATATATATACACACACTTATACCAACCTATCTATACACTTGCATATATATAAACTAATTGTAGATTTAAGTATCCCAATGGCCTATGATGTTATGCTTGTTCAAGAAATCATCCAAGACCTTCTTAAAGGCATTAATAGAATAGAATTAATAGAATCTGCCAAATCACCCAGCAGGGACTTCAACAACCGTACTGCCCTCACCATAAAGAACCACCTACACTGCATCAAATGAAAGTTCTGTCCCTTTAGTCTAAAGGAGTGGCATCTGGTGTGTTTTAAAAGGTAAAAAGATCTATAATGCCCTCTAATATACTTGTAAAGAGTAATCATGTCCCCTGACAAGTGTGTTTTTTTCCAGAGAAAACAACCCCAACCTTGACAGTCTACACTCATACTTCTATCCCTATAATCATTGTCATTGCATGTCTCTGCACTCTCTCCAGCTCATTTATTTCTCTCTTAAGGACTGGAGCCCAAAACTGCACCGCATACTGAAGGTGAGGCATTACCAGGGACCTAGAAAGCGGCAGCTCTATGTTTTCATCCCTTGAGTTAAAGCCATTTTTTATGCAGAACTATTTGCTGCAGAAGCCACAGAAATGACACTACCTGGAATGTTCCATTTACCACCGCACTTTGTAATCTATCTTTCAGCAAGTTCTCTGTCCAAGCACAAATATGTTCCAGACCAAAATTGTGAAATTTAACATTAACCTTCTGTGTGGTACTGTATCAAATGTTTTAGCAAAACCTAAGTAGGTCATAACAACTGCCATCCCAGAGTTGAGGTTCCTGCTCACCTCCTAATAAAAAAGAATTAAATTAGTTTAGCAAGATCTGTATGCATAAAACCATGCTGGCACAAACTCATACTATTGTGATTTTCTTGATTCTGATGTACTTCATACTTGATTGTGATGTAGTATCGTATTACCCATTCCAAAAACTTTTCTGACATTGATGTCAGACTAACAGGCCTATAGTTTTCAAGGTTCAGAATAGAATCCCTCTTTGAATAGTGGCACTACATCAGCAATTCTCAATGTTTCTGCACCATGCCAGACCTCAGTGAATTATAAAAAATTTAGCAGGTTTGGTAGTCGTAGAGTTTAGTACCCTGGGAAGAATTCCACACAGTCCTGGATCTTTATTTACCTTGACATATTCAAGTATCTTGAATGTGAATTCCCTGCGTCACCCATGCATCGGTAGTTATACCAGAATTGGGTCTATTAAAAAGGAACCCTTTCATTCCACAACTGTGAAATTATTCAGGTAAATTATAACACTAACTGCAATTTTAAGATGCATAGGGTTGTACAAGTATGCACTTGAGGTACTTAAATTAAATTCTACTTACAGAATAAACTGAAATATTTAAAGACCATAAATAAAAACTTACATTTATGAGGCCACACAATATGCAAGGGTTTTTTCTGCTGAATGTCCACAGCCAAGGTATTGTACTGGGTTTGGTGATTATTGAATTCCACAGACATGCTTCCTGTCTGGATTGATGTTTTTGGGCAATGACAGATATTATGGGACATGCATTAATTAATTAATCAGCAATGGTAAAATATAGGTTGCCTTTATGTGGAAGAGAATAATGAAACATTCCAATCTTACATTCTAATCTTACTACCTACACTTTTCTTTATTTAAAATCTAGTTTCAGAACTTGTATTCCACTAAAAAGCATCTTTATTAGGATTATGTAATATGTATAGAATCTGAGTACTAAATTATCAAAATGCCTATTATCATTATCCCACTAGGGATGTAGCGAACTGCCGATTTGGTGTTCGCGAACGCCGTTCGCGAACACCGGCAAAAAATGCGAACGTTCACGAACTTCGAACACCCGCTAAAATCGTTCGAATCGAACGATCGAAGGATTTTAATCGTTCGATCGAACGATTTTCATTCGAATCGAACGATCGAAGCATTCGATCTAATGCTTTTCATTCATTCGAATGCTTACAATCGTTCGAACAAATGGAAATCGTTCGATTTTTAGCGGTCGAAGGAATTCGAATGGTCGAATGGTCGAACGATTTGTATTCGAATCGAACGCGAACTCAAAATGCGAACGTCGCGCGACGTTCGCGAACATTCGGCGGACGCGAACGGTCGAAGTTCGCGCGAACAAGTTCGCCGGCGAACAGTTCGCTACATCCCTATATCCCACATACACTTAGGATATGTTGTATGTTTACAGTAATCAAACAATACTTTCCTAATAATATTCTTCTAACTTGCAAATCAAAAACATGAACAACTTTTTTTGCAAGAGAACATGTTAACAACATAAATAATAAAGGAAAGATATCATTAATCTTAAATTATTAAGAAAGTAACATTTTGTGATCTCCTTAAGGTATTACATGCTTTCAGAATTCCTTGGGTTCCAAAATCCCTATAATCTCCAGAAGAGCAAACATTGTCCCTTATATAAAGTAGCTATTCCTGATTATTTTGTAGGCACCATCTCTGCTGCACAAATTGGGATAGCTCTAGTCCAATAACAACATTCTGAAGAAAATGAGAACTGGTTTATTTAAAGGCACCCCCTTTCTTGTATAATGAAAATGGTAAGACCACCGAAGTATCACGTTTATGGTCTTGCCACTAGAAACATAGATGATGCTGAAAGTTTGGAGACAGGAAAACTTTGAGTGCAAAACAGTGATCAGGAATAGTATTTTAATATGGTAATACAAATGATAATTATCGTATAAAGAAAAGAAAATTTGAAAGTGTTGTCAAAATAATGAGGAATTAGATAATTAGAATTATGTTAATTAAAATTAATAAAATCAGATATCTGATTAGTTGCTAGGGTTAATGGAGCAAGTACTGAACAAATTTTGGCATGCAAATAAAAAGTGTCTGTATTAAGGAAGCCTTACATGAAATAATCTTGTACACTCTCCTACCAATTGGCTCACAGTCAAATGGTTGGAGAGTGTACAGTGGGCACACATGGCATGGCTGCATTTCTATTTGTAAAGAGCATGAACAATGGGAAAAGACTAAAATGAAGAGGAGTTGTGGCATCATGTTATTTGATGTAGAGTTCTGTGCGGGGGCCAGTTGCGCAGACCCGTGCCCAAACAAGACCCACTAAGTGAGAAGCGGACCAAGACCCACTGACCCTCTACAGAGTCCCCTGTCCCGCTGCCCTAATCTTCAACCTGACCTGAGACTCACGTAAACCGGAAGTGATGTCATTGGTGGCCAGAAGTGACACATATGTTTAGGGGGAAATCCTTAAATTTAAGTGCAGGAGGTGGGGAGAGTGCAGCCTGCAATTGGCCTTGGTACCCAGGTAGGGTACCTGCGGACCACTTGCATAGTTAGGGAACTGGGGTCTTTCTGCCCAAAACCTGATCATTTTGAGGGTACCCGACCCGATGCAGGACTCTAGCTCGATATGCTGTTTTGACAGTTGAACATTTCAAACCTGTCTGACCGCAAACAGATAAATATGCACAGTACACAGATATTGGTCGAGATTGGGTAGGCCACCATACATGTATCAAAAATAGTACAAAACTATATTAAAGGGATTCTGTCATGATTTTTATGGTTTAGTTTTTATTTCTAAATTACAAGGTTTGCAATGCAAATAATTTACTCTACCATATTAAATTTCATTCCTAACCCAATATGTGTATTTTTTTTTTTTTTTTTAACAATTCTTTATTTAGGTAAATTTCAAGAAAAGGGGGAACAGAAAGAAAAAAAGGAGGGGGAAAAGGGGGGCAACAAGTTCAGGTTTCCATAACATTCGCAGAAATATACAGAGCAAAAAATTCCAATAACAGTGTAGCAGGTAAACAGCAAGTTATTACTGTAATCAAACTTTTCACACATGCAATGTCTTCTACAGTATATGTCTAGACCTCATATAGGTGTAATGTTATAAGGCTAAGTCACGTTTAAGGTCACATTATTACTGTGTTCCCACCGAAGAAGTTAAGATTTTCGAGACTGGACAGAATGAGGGTGAAGACCCTAAACAGCCGTATGAATTTACTATTAGTTGTTTCGACAAAAATAAATCCATGGGTACCAAGTCTCCCAATATGCCTTGCTTTGGTTGTGAGAGAGAAGGGTAATCTCTTCCATTTGTCTCACTTCCTCAACTTTCAGTAACCATTCTCCTATTGACGGAGCTTCGATTGATTTCCATTTTCGGGGTATTAAAGCTTTAGCTGATTGCATGAGGTGCAAGGTAAGTGGGTCTTTTATTAGGTTTTTGTTATCGTGATGTATATTAAATAAAATAGATTCTGGTCTATCTAGCGAGAAGTTAGATTGTGTTACGGCATTAACTGTCTCCAATACCCCTTTCCAAAATGATTGTAAAATAGAACAAGTTATCCACACATGAGTATGATTCCCTTCAGCAAGGTTACACCTCCAACATAATCCCGAACTATTAGGGTACATTTTCCGTAACTTCATAGGCGTATAGTGCCATCGAGTAACCAACTTATAAATTGCTTCTCTCGTTTTGGCAGCCCTATTCGTTTTATATATTAGTTTAAGAATGTCAGTCCACATTTTATCCGAGAATACAAAGTTTAACTCCCCAGTCCATTCCATTCGTTGATGGTTCAGGCTCGTGCCTTTTGCTTCAATCAGTAATTTATATGTTTTGGAAAGAGGTTTGGTAATGTCTATTGATGAGGACGCCAACGTCTCCCAGGAAGTCTCAGATCTCTTCCAATCTCTAAGTGCAATTGAACGAATAAATACATGTAACTGAGTATAGCTCCAGATATCCCTGGGATGGCAACCCCATCTCTTTTGTATCTCTGCCAAAGCAATGATTTTCCCATTTTTAATGAAGTCACATATTTTGGTCACCTTTGAGCCCCAATGTCCCCATCTTTGGAAAGCCCCTTTTTCCATGCTTGGTGGGAATTGGGGATTGAAGGTCAATGGCTGCAATATATAAGGGTACATAGTTAATTTGTAAGTGAGTTTATTTTTGTGCCATTCCCGAAGTGTAGCACCTATTAATGGGTGCTGAAAAATCTCCTTCGGAACAAATTCCAAATCTGTCCATAGGTTGTTGATTAATGGATAACCCACTGTCGCGTGTTCTAAAATCCGCCAGTCTTTATTTCTAATTCCCTCTCTCCAATCCAATATTCTAACCAAGTGGGAAGCAATATAGTAAAGATATGAATCTGGCAGGCCGAGACCACCTTTCTCTTTCGGTGATATGAGGAGCGTATGTTTTAGCCTAGGGTTTTTCCCAATCCAAATAAATCTGGAAATCATAGATTTAACAGATTTAAAGAATGCCTGCGGGACTGTAATTGGAAGAGCTTGAATAAGATATAAAAGTTTGGGCATAAAGGTCATCTTAATGGCTTGGAGTCTACCCGACCAAGATAGTTTAAGTTTCTCCCAAAGCACTAACAATTTCTGCAAAGAGGTCAGCAATGGCAAGTAGTTATCCTGATATAGTTGTTCCATATCTGCCCTTAAATGTATCCCTAAGTATTTAATGGAGGGCTCCGCCCATTTAAATGGGAAGCTTGATTTTAATTCCCGAGCTCTAGAGAGAGGTAAGTTTACATTTAGAATCTCTGATTTCGTGTAATTGACCTTAAAATTAGAATAAACTCCAAATTCCTTCATGAGAGCTATTACCTTAGGAAGAGAAGTAGTAGGCTTTGTTATGCACAAGAGCAGGTCATCCGCGAATGCAATACATTTGTATTCTACACCAGTCGCTATTATTCCTGAGATATCAGTGTCACGTCTAATGTGAGAAAGTAAAATTTCCATGACCATAATAAAAAGTAGAGGCGATAAGGGACACCCTTGTCTTGTTCCATTGCAAATTGTAACCTTGGGAGACAAAGTACCATTGACTCTTATCCTAGCGGTGGGATTCTGATATAGTGCCATAATTCTATGTATGATTGCTGGGCCAAACCCAAAAGTATACAGTGTTTTTTGAAGGAAGACCCAGGAAACCCTATCGAATGCCTTTTCAGCATCCGTGGTGAGCAGAATAGTTGGCAGACCACTTTTTTGTGCATATTTCATCAGGGATATGATCTTAAAAATATTGTCTTTTCCTTCCCTTTTAGGAGTGAATCCGGCCTGGTCTGTATGAATAAAGTCAGGTAAGTATCTCTTAATTCTGTTACTTAGAATCTTGGCATAAATTTTCATATCAATATTGATCAAAGAAATTGGCCTGTAGCTCGGGCATAATTGTGGGTCTTTATTTGGTTTAGGAATTATAGTTATGTGGGCTTCCTGTGCTTGAGGGTGAAAAGCCGTTTTATCAGAAATACTATTGAAGTAATCGCATAGTTGTGGGGTAATGACTTCTTTAAATGTCTTGTAAAATAGAGCTATATACCCGTCAGGGCCCGGGCTTTTCCCTGTTGGTAAGGAATCTATGCAGTCTTGTATTTCTGCTTTTTCAAAAGGGGCGTCCAAGAAGTCTCTATTTTCTTGTGAAAGTTTATGTATGCCTGCCTCCTCCAAAAATTGTTCCATTTTAAATATAGTTTCGGGTTTTGGGGGGTGATGTGTTCAGTTTGTATAGTGATTGATAGTAACTCTGAAATGTTGCAGCTATTCTCTTAGTATCATAATGAATGGTACCGTCTTTGTCTTTAATTGACATGATCTGTGTTTGTGGTTGCATCTTTTTAATGGCCCTTGCAAAAAACTTATTACATTTATCCCCAAGTTCATAGTATTTTTGTTTGGTCCTCATATAACTCTTCTGTACCCTATGATTTAAGAGAGATCTAAGTTGTAACCGTTTGCTTTCCAAAACCAGAAGTGTTTTATGGGCAATAGTCTCTTTGTGAGATTGTTCCAGAATTGCTATATCTTTTAAAAGGTCTAATATTTCTTTTTCTTTCTCTCTCTTTAGGTTACTTCCCATAGCCACCAATTTACCACGCAGGACACACTTAACGGTTTCCCACAGTGTTACTGGAGAAATGTCTGGTGTATCGTTGGTTTGAATTATGTTTTCTATCCAGGACTGTATCTGTTCCCTTCTCTTTTCAGTATGTAATAAGAATTCATTAAGGCGCCATGTAAATTCAGAACGTAACGTTTTAGGGATAGAGAATTTGACCAATACCGGAGAATGGTCAGAAACCAAGAGAGGACCGATGTCAGCCTTTGTGAACAAGCTTAACCAATGATGAGATATAAAGATGTAATCAATTCTCGAATAAACTAAGTGAACCTTAGAAAAGTGTGTGTAGTCTTTTTTTGGTGGGTTCAGTATTCTCCAAATATCAATCAATTGCAAATCAGATAAAAGCTTCTTTAGTTCTTTTAATGCTTTATACGATATACTCGTTTTCTGGGAGGATGAGTCTACAAGTGGGTTCAGAGATACATTAAGATCACCTCCTAGGATGACAAGACCTTCCTTGAAGTTTTCCAAAACTTTTAAGAAATGCTTCAAATATGTTATTTGTCCCGAATTGGGTACATAAACGTTAGCAATCGTACATATTTGATCAACTAATTTCCCTTTGACCATGACATATCGTCCTTCCTTGTCCGTAATTGTCTCCATCTGTTTAAATGGTAGATCCTTATGTATCAAAGTCATTACTCCTAGAGTTTTTTTATCGGGATTATTACTCGTATAAATATGAGGGTAATGGTGTAGTACCATCTTAGGTGCATGGTTTTCTTTAAAATGGGTCTCCTGTAACATTACTATCATAGCATTTTGTTTTCTACATTGGTGAAAGACCTGTGATCTTTTAACTGGTTCGTTAATACCATTCACATTTAATGAAAAGATGATTCCATCCAAATTAGATTCATTAGCCATGATCATTTCTCTGGAAATGAAGCCCTTTAGTATATAGAAGCTTACACTCGTTGTAAACCTGCCAAGGGAGAGTAGGAAACCTGGGGGTAAAGTAGGGGAAAAGTAAGTGTCTCACATCGTGAAAGGGGTGAAAGGAAGTGTTGGGGATATATATATGCCGCAATAGACTTATCAGGGAAAAGTCCCTGGGCTGTGGTGGAAGGGCTGCGGCTCGGGTGTAAACAACCACCATGTTGGGGGCGAGTGGTTGAGCGGAGCTGAGAGGAGCTGTCAGGGGCCTTGATATCACTTAAGTAACATCCATCAAACTGACCCCAGGACAGCCAGCTATGTAACAGCGATGGGAATGAATAATAACAGCTAAATACACCATAAGAGCAATAATATATGCAAACAGCAGAACATCACAAAATGATATAATAGCAGTCGTCAGCTATAAACAATGTAATAACTATTGGGGTTTTTTTTTTTTTTTTTTTTTTTTTTTTTTCTTTCATAACTTTCAAAATTTCTTCACACAATAACATTGACAACTTAACTGAATGTGTAAGAAGTGCAGATCTCTCCTTATTTCTGGTTAAAAGCGGGATGAATGGCAATACCATGTAGCTCAGGTTACAGTTCCATGGATAGAGAATAAAGTCTCGACCTGAAATAGAATGTAAAAACATCTCTGGCTTACCAAGTCACATCACCTAAAGTTCCCGTCGAACATTATCAGCCATGCAACGTCGATAGCAAAGTGGGAGTCAATTCAGCGGAGATCTTGTCCTGTCCCTGGGTGTTCTGGGTTTCATAGGCGTTCTCTTTGAGTTGGGGGTATGCAACCATTCCCCTTGTGGGTCGAAGGAGAGCTCGGGAATTGTATTTCTATCAGGCAACCAACCTGGCAATTCCATTGTTGGTAAGTGTAATTTTGCCAAAAAATGAGGAGTGTCCATAGGTCCTCTGAGTATTGCAGTCGTCCCATCCTTGGTGGCAGTCAGAGAAAAGGGATATCCCCACCTATACTGGATGTTGTGTTCACGTAGTTTATCAGTGATTGGTCTCAGCAATTTCCTCTTAAGGAGTGTAGTTCTCGATAAATCCTGGAAGAGTTTGATAGTATAATCTTCGTATGATAACTGGTTAACTTCTCTAGCCTTGGTCAAAATCTCCTCTTTTAGAGGGAAATCATGTAAACAGCACAATATGTCCCTTGGTGCGTTTAAAGGGGCCGCTTTAGGTTTAAGAACTCTATGAGCTCGGTCGATTTTGATGGCAGTGTCAGGGTCTCTTTTCAGGATAGAGTTGAAAATGTGGAGTAGTGTGTCCTTTATCTCTTCATTTTGGACAGATTCAGGGATTCCTCTCACCCTTATATTACTGCGCCTACTCCTATTTTCCTGATCTTCCAACTGACGTTGGAGGTCCTGAATAACTGCATCTTGCTGTTTCACATGCTTGTAAATAGTCTGCTGTCTATCAAGGCTTTTGGAAGCATTAGTTTCCAGGCAGTCAGTGCGTGCAGCAATAGACAACATATCTTTTTTAATATCATGTATTTCTTCCCTGATTGCCATGGTAACCTCCTGCAGCATTTCTTTAATGTCAGCCTTTGAGGGTAATTTAGCGATATAAGAGTGAATATCTACCTCCTCTTCCAGATCGCTTTCTGCCTCAGACAGTTCCCTATTGGAATCTGCTTCTTCCTCACACGCAGCTCGTGCGGCCGCCATCTTGGATTCCATGCGGCTTGACTTTTTCTGCAGGAACAGCGGCGCTATGTCTCTGGTAGGCTGCTGTGTCTTTTTCCCCGGAGTCTTCTCTTTGTCCGGTTTAGATTTGTGGAGTTTCCCCATCGTTTGCAGTGTCGGTTAATGCTGTCCTGGGAAAGTTTTCACGGAGCCTCAGAGCTATGCAGCCATCACGCTCCGTGTCAGACCACGCCCCCCCCAATATGTGTATTTTTTTGTTGTTGTAATATTGGTGTGTAGGCAGCACCTCAGGTTATTTTGCCTCGTTATGTGCTTTTAGAAAGAGCCAGTGCTGCACTATGGAACTGCTTTCTGACAGGCTATTGTTTCGCCTAATCAATGTAACTGAAGGTGTTGCAGTGGGACATGGATTTTTACCATTGAGTTCTGTTCTTATCTCTACTAGGGAACTGTTATCTGGTTACCTTCCGATTGTTCTCCTAACGGGCTGCTGGGGGGGGGGACGTTATCACTAAAACTTGCAGCACAGCAGTAAAGAGTGACTGAAGTTTATCAGAGCACAAGTCACATGATTGTAAGCACCTGGGAAACTGACAATATGTTCATATTTCAAAATTAAATGTAAAAAAATGAGTTTGCTCATTTTAAAAATGGATTTCAGTGCAGAAGGCTGTTGGAGCAGCACTATTGACTAATGTGTTTTGAAAAAAACATGTTTTTCCATGACAGTATCCCTTTAATAATATATCATTGGTATGTGTATGGCAACCTTTAGTACAGTAAAAGGTTTTAGCAGGTGCATTTCATAAAAGACAAAAGGAAGGCAGAAAATTAACAAAAGTAACAGTACAGGGAACAGAAGAGTAAGCAGCCTGGTTCATTGTCTTGTGATTCAGGACTGGATGGAGTCCTTCAAGATATGTTTAGGCCATCAATCTGCCCAGGAATATTTGGTATGCATAATTATTCTAATAAAATGCAGACCTTAATAATTAGAGTATATAGTCCGGATTTATTACACTATTACAATGTATTACTTTCACACCTAGAGAAATATACTGGAATGTGTTTGTGTGTATATATATATATATATATATATATATATATATATCAGTGATAATGTCCGAACATTAAAAAGCATGCAGGCTAGCTGTCTCCTCAATGATGCTGAAAGCCACGCTACACCGTTTAATGTGATCAATGCAATTTCATTTAATCTGAGTAAGTGCCAGTAAACACATTAGCACTGTAAAATTAAAGAAAGGAAACAACTACTAAATAATGTATTTTATACTTAGGAATACTAGGCACAAACTGTTCTAGGTCAAAGTTTGCTTCAGTTGTTTATTCTTCAGCTAGCAATACTGCATGTCAAAAGAAGTGCATTCTTAATCATGTTCCCTTTTGTCTACTGATCCAAAAGAGTTAAACTCCTGCCCACTCAGCAGGCGACAGCTAAAGCGACAACTACTATCAGTACTCTTCAGGTCAGTGATCCTAGACAGTAAACAGAATAGGTGTAGGGCTGTCAGGTGACTCCAATTAATAAGTGTATAGCATCATCTTACAAACGTAAATTTGCGGCAAATATCCACGTTTCACCTCCGAAACTCCCACAAAAATTGGCCGGCATCAAAAAAAATTGGACAAGCATCAGAAAAGTCGCTCATGTCAACACTTTTCAGACACCCATTGACTTTAATGCCGGTGTCAAAATTGACACAAATTAATGCAGGCGTCAAAATTCGAGTTTCACAAATTTTTCACTGTTTTGCAAACTTCGCAAGAAATTACTTAATTTAAAATGGCAGAAATTCGCTCATTACTAAACATTAATATATTTGAAACCTTGGTAAATACAGGTAAAAAAAAAATCCCCATTTACTGTTTACAAGATATTATTAGTTCATAAAATAGGGGATTCTAAAATTTTGGGGCAAATTTACTTATGGTCGAATATTGAGGGTTAATTAACCCTCGATATTCGACTGCCGAATTGAAATCCTTCGACTTCGAATATCGAAGTCGAAGGATTTAGCGCAATTCGATCGATCGAACGAAAAGATTCGATTCGAAGGATTTTAATCCATCGATCGAACGATTTTTCTTCGACCTAAAAAAGATAGCAAAGCCTATGGGGACTTTCCCCATAGGCTAACATTGACTTCGGTAGGTTTTAGGGGGCGAACTAGGGGGTCAAAGTTTTTTTTTAAAGAGACAGTACTTCGACTATCGAATGGTCGAATGATTTTTAGTCGAATCGTTCGATTTGAAGTTGAAGTCATAGTCAAGGGTCGAAGTAGCCCATTCGATGGTCGAAGCAGCCAAAAAAAACATTTGAAATTCGAAGTATTTTTTATTCTATTCCTTCACTCGAACTAAGCAAATGGGCCCCTAAATGTGAGGAAAATTCATGACAGGCTTGTAATACATGTTAAAATAAAATGAGTTTTGCTGTATACATAGTTTACCCCTTGATAAGTATCACTTCAGCTTTTTATTTGGTTATCTACGTGCCAACAAGGCACAGGTGTGGAACTTGTTTTTTAGAAGAATTGTCCAGAAAGCTTTGAAATATGTGAATGCCATTTTCCAGAGAGTTTTATTTATGCAAACTATTTTTTTTTTACAATATCCACTTTTTTAATGTTTAAATATTCCTTAGTCTTAGGGCATATTTAAAATGCGGTGTAAAAAAAACAGGGTTCAAATTAACCACACATCGCTAGGTATTACTGCACAATAAATTGCATACTTACAGTATCAAGCTTTGCACTGATTTTTGGGGACCACGCACTCTGTGTATAAATCTGGCATAATTAAGCTGTGGCCTGAAAATGCTATGGGAACATACAGCATCACAGCTTTGTATACGTTTATTTCTACAATCTTCTGAAATGTATTTTCTGTTTGAATTTCCCCCATTGACTTTAAGGGGCAAATTTACTAACCTCCGGAAATTCGTCAGCGATGGCTTTGCTCACAGCGCAACACTTCGCCAGGCGTAGATTCAACAGGACAACGGTGATTCCCTAAAATCCAAAGTTGCATCCAGGGCGCCAAATGCTGGCGAAGTTGCTCTAGCGTTACTGCGCCAAGCAAAGCGAAGTTGTGCTAGTGTTGCCTAATTTGCAAAAGGCAGAAAGTTATAGTTCAATGGACGTACTCTATTGCACTTTGCCTGTTCTGAGGTGGTGAAGGCAAGTCTGGCGCAAAAGGTAACGTTCACTAAAGTCCGCATCTTAGTGAATTTGCGTAGTTACGTCCATTCGCCAGAGCGAAATTTGCCAGGCGTTAGGGAGCGAAGTACCGCTAGAGTCTATCTCCTTTGTTAGCGAAGTTAGCCAGTTACCTTTAGTAAATCGGCAAAGAACCAAAATAACACCACGCTGGCGAATTTTCAGCAGTGTTAGTCACTTCGCCCTTTAGTAAATTTGCCCCTAAGTGAGCTCTGAAGAAGCGTATATTAATGGTGTCAAATCCAGTGTTTGGCTGTCGGTGTTTGGTAGACCTTTTAATTTTTATACAGTTTTTTTTAGAGATATTTGTTTTACACAGCATAATAAATAGGCCCCTTGGGTATTGTGATTCCGTATTCTAAGAATTCCAGAAAATAGAACTTATACCTGTATAACATTTTAAAGCTAGTTTAGAAATATAACCTACATATACATTTTAATTTCATATGTAATTTTATACAAATACTCTGACCTTATTTTCAAGTAATATGATCTTCACAAAGCTTTCAGGTCTCCATTGGTCAAAGAAATATAACACACAAACACGTGAAAAGTAATTTCTCTATTATTTTTGCCCAAATGCCAGAAACGTTCAGTGCTCTGATATTATGTCAGACTCATCTAATCTTCACATTGCCTGTGTCAGCACTTGGCCCTTCATATATCGTATTTCCTTGTCTTTGCTAATTTGTGTTGACTCTCTTCGGTACTTCAAAGTGCAACACAGAAAGTTCATGCACACATGAGCATTAACCATCATGTACTCGGCAGAAAAATTGTTGTCATGTTGTGTTATGTTCTGTTGGTCTATATATAACACCTCACTTAATCTGTTAAACAATCCCTTCTGAGAATGTGCTTTTATACTGGCAAAAATAGTCTGAAACCATTTAAACTTAATTTTATAGGTTTTTTTTTTTTGGTGGAGGGGCAAATACAAAAGGAAGGGAAAATACTGACGTCATTCTTAAATAAATCTAAACCACAATAAAAGCCACGTCCTGTTTCTGTTTTAAGTTAGAGAGAATTATGTGGGGGGGCTTGAATCCTATGGTAGACAGTGTTAGAAATCCTGACACTATGTTTTAATATATATACAGTATATATATATATATATATATATACAGTATATATATATATATATATATATATATATATACACACACACACACACACACACACATAAGGTTCTGTTCCTGATGGATTGTGCTTAGTACAGAAGAATTTCAGAAGTTTTATGGTATGTTTCAATACAGTCAATGAGCAAATTTAGGGGCTGTTGCTAAAGAATTGTTCTTAGTAAAGAATACCTATGCTGACACATATGGAATCCTTCTGTACAGGCTGTATGGCGACAAAGTGGCTAATGAAGGATGCCCGGGATTGTGGGGAGGTGCTGGGAGCGGAGGGAACTGTGGGACTGGCTAAATGGGGGGAAGGATTGGTTAACGGCACTAAAAGAGGGTTCGTATAAAAGAGGAAATCACTTACCCTCCTCATTTTGTGACGTCACAGGCATCTGGACTGCTATGTAGGCTTGGAAGCATGTCTGGTCTCTCATAATGGCAACCAATCATCCCCCGCCCATTGCACTGTTATAGTATACTGTATTTTGTTAAAAAAATGTTTCATAGGACTTGTTTCCATATGCCAAAATGATGTTATCTTTAATACTATTAGAAGTGTTTTGTCACAACTGCTGGCAGGTAATTGTTTTTGGTCCTTGCCATTTGGGTCTGGTCATTAGGGTTTTCTTTACATGCCCCCCCCCCCCGGCTGTGGTGGCTGGTATCTGGGGTAACCTATGTGTGGGATAACATGGCAAGGACGGGTTATTGTTTTTTGGCAATAGTTTCAATAAAGTTGTGTCTGACATCCACCCATTAAAAGGGAAAACTGAGTCTGCTGCAATTGCAGATGTTTTTTTTACACACAAGTGACTGCCTCCCCACAGATTTGTGTCACTGTATCTGCCTACAAGTACAGGTGATGCTTCTGCATTGCAAAAGACTGAATAATTTTTTCCTGAATATAAATATTTAACTTGTGGTCAAGCAACAAATAGCATATTCCCAGCACTGTATATGAAGCAGTTGGCATACTCATGGGCATATTAAAGCAAATACTCATGGGGATATTAAAGCACAATAACTGGGACCTTTAAAATTTAGAATACTTTTTATAGTATCATATTTTATAGTTCAATGGCATTGTAAAAACCTAATTTCCTCTGAACTGACATCAGCCAGCTTAAAGGGAGACTGTGTCAGAAAATACCTAGTGTTACCAAATGCCATGTACAATATGTACATATGGCTTGTACATTATTTAAACTTCTCTTTAATGTCTTTTAAATATATTACAGATACCGAGAAACTTCATTGGTTTATTTAAATAAAAAGTCAAAGAGTCATTGTATGATTATCATTGGTCAGCTTTGCCTAACTAATGTAAATAGTTCATAAAACTGGTGGTTCACCTTTAAATTTAATTTTTAGTATCTTATAGAATGGCTAATTCTAAGAAACGTTTTAGCTGGTCTTCATTATTTATTTATTTTTCTTTTTTACTTTACTTCAACAATCAAACAGGGGTCCCTGACCCCATCTACAAAACAAATGCTCTGTAAAGCTACATATTTAGGGGTTATTTATTAAAGCTTGAGTTGTGTTTTCCCCCAAAAAATTGAGTTTATAGAGGGTAGTTTCAATAAAACTCAAATAATTTTTTGAGATTTATCATGCCCCAGAGCTGCTAAATGGCAGATTCCGAAAATACTCCATCTAAAACATGTCGAGGTCATGTAGAAGTCAATGGCAGAGGTCCCTTTAACCATTTGAAGATTTTTTTTGCCATCATGATTTCCGTGTTTTTTACGGCAATTTATTCAGTCTCTTAATCAAATCAATGCATGGTTGCTAGGGTTTCTGAAACTGCAAAGTGGAGAGCTGCTGAATAAAAAGCTATATAAGTCAAAAAACACTAATAATAAAAAATTAAAACCAATTGCAAATTGTCTCAGAATAACACTCTCTAAATCAAAATAAAAGTAGCCGTTCCAAATCTCTGATTTGTGAGATATTTAGCTACTTAATAATTATCTCCGAGTTTGACCTAATATTTCTGGCATTATTACAATATTGCCATGTGATACAGACCCCTCACTAATCGCTAACTTCTATGTGCTATACAGTTTATGGTATTCGGTTCAGCATTGGATATCTCCCCTAATGGCCACCATATTTTCCTTCTTTTCATACATGCTATATCTGTACACGTGTGTGTTTAGTCTCAGAGAGGAATTGCTCTGACTGCTTTGTTATGCTCATGTTCAATCTCCCCAGTAATCACAGTGCACATGATCGTAGTCTTGGGCTTTGGGAGAGAAGAGGCTTTATGGGAATTTGTCTGTACCTGGCAATATTTTCAATGGTTAGCAGTGCTGCAAGAAAACCTGACCACGTTCAGGATAATCTTTAGCACATCTGGATTGAGAATACCGTAGTTAGGGTCACCTTACAACACAAAGGGGGTTATTTACTAAAATTCTAATTCATCTTGTATTTATAAAAAAACAACATAACCAAATTAGTTTATTGGTATTCTTAATGCAGATGTACTAAAGATTGATTGATTTTAGCTTATTTATTAATAAAATAAACTCAATTTAATTATATTGTGGAAAAACTCGATAAAATGTGCTTTGGAGTGATAAATTATATTTCACCATCTGGCAGTCTGACAAAAAAGTTTGGGTTTGGCAGATGCCAGTGAAATACTTCCTTCCTGAATGTATAAAGCTGAGGGTAAAGTTTGCAGGAGAAGGACTCTTGGTTCCCTGAATGTAAACCTGTATAAATTTAAGGAAAGTTATAAGACACCCTCCAGTGATTACCTGAGACCCCGGGCTAGTGGTGCTCATACAGAAGTACTCAAGGGCCAGTGCCGGGTATCAGGTAATCTATTATAATCACTAGAGGGTGCCTAACATTTGGCAACCCCCAGTGATTTTAAGGTTCCTTCTCCTTTAAGGTTGCAGTGTACAATGCCATTCTTGCTTCTTCCTTTATGGCAACAGTTTTGTAAGGATCCTTCTTGGTTCAGCACAAAGCAATGTTCATATACATATTGGGTTTTATGAGAGTGGAAGAAGTTGAGTGGCCTGCACAAAGACCTGAACTCAATCCAACCAAATACATGTGGGATAAATTGGAATGCTAACTTCAAAGCAGGACTGGTCCCCAACATCGGTGCCTGACCTTACTAATGTTCTTGTGGCAAAATGGAAGCAAATTTCAATATCAATGTTCAAAATCTAGTGGAAAGTCTTTCCTGAATAGCAGCAAAGGAAGAAATATGATTATTATCTGCTTAGTTGCCTTGCAGAGCTTATTTGCGTAAATATGTTAGACTGCAGCATGCACTTATAGCTTTTGCATGGCAGATATATTGGAATTGATGGATTTATTCTCCTATTGAAGCAGTCTATATACATTTAAAATGCTCACTAATGTAATTCAGAGTGATATATATCTCCACCACTTGCAACCCATTTTCCTTGATAGTGTTAGTTGTTTTATTGGTGCATTATTGCCCACTACTTCATGTTATTGTCATGTATAATTAATAAAAACTGAGTTTTAGAATTGAGTTGGGATGTTCATGCTCCTTTTTTGTCAGGCGATCCAATCAGCTTTGATGTGGTGCTTTTTGCTACAATGTATGATCATTTTTTAAAGTCAACGGCACTTATATTTGGGCACAATAACAATAAACAATGTAGGCATAGGACCTGTTATCTTAAATGCTCAGGACCTGGGGTTTTCTGGATCTTTCCATACCTTAAGTCTATTAAAAATTACTTAAACATTCATTAAACCCATTAGAGTGGTTTTGCCTTCCATAAGAATGAATTATATCTTAGTTGGGGTCAAATACAGGGTTCTGTTTTTATCACTACAGAGAAAAATTAAATCTTTTTTAAAAATTCTAATTATTTGATTTAAATGGAGTCTATGTGAGATGGCCTTCCTATAATTCAGGGATTTCTGGATAATGGATTCCATACATGTACTAATACTATTAATTTTACAAAAAACACATGATTTGGTGCAGTTTAATTTTTTTATGGTGGACATGAGGCCCAGAAAAATCGATGAATGTTACGATTTGGAACCAGAATCTGTCTCATCATTTTTATAAGAATAAAATACAAATAGTATTAATACTAACAGTATTATAAAGTCCCCCTCAAAAAATGCCAGACTTGCAGCAGTTACTTGATAAACGAGGAGTTCATTTACTCAGAGTGATTGGGTTTGCAATGGTGTTAAAGGCTGTTAATCACTTGTAAATCGGCCACAAAGAGTGATTCATATTACCTTATATCCTAGCTGATGTACATTAGTAATGACATATTTCCATTAAAATAGTGATATTACCAAGTTCCTCTCAAGCGATAGCTCTGTGAAACATAAAATATGTTCAAAGTAGCAGAGATCACAGATATTTTTCCATGAAGCGGCACTGGGAACTGGATAATGGCTAGCATTTAAGGGCATTAGCAGAAAAATGATACTGTACCTTATTTCACCTCATCATTATTGTGCTGCATCTTTATTTTATTAAATTAATGCAGGGACACTAAAGAATGCAATTTCCTGTTTTTTTATGGAAATTCTTCTAATCAGGACTGTTGTTCCTAAGCATGGATGCTCCTTTAACTAAAGCACTTTGTAAGATGCAGGAGGAAATGTGATCATAACACTTTAATAGTTAAGTGACTTTATAAGAAAAATGATTCCAAATGTTTTCTAAAGCTTCCAAACCGCACCAAAGAACATTATCGTAATATTATGTTTCCCCATGCCTCCATTATTTCGGCTCGCTATCCTTAAAATGATACTTGGATGCAAATGTGACTTATAAATTCTTTAAAATAAAACCAGGAACTTGAGCAAGTAAATGTTTTCACTGCATGATTTGAAATATTTTTCTTCACTATTGGAAAGCCAATTATCTGAGCAGTATAGGTAGAGAGAGTGGAGTCGAACAGAAGACATTTTGTATTGCAGCAGTTGTCTTACTTGGAAAGCATGCAGTTGCATATTTACCATATCCTGCTCTTAGGAACAGAGATGACTTTTGAATCAGATTTCACAGTTTTAAAAAGAAGTGTTAATGTAAACTTGAAGATAAAATTAGAGGGACCATAGCTGGTCTCAGTATTATTACAATTTAGGATTTATACTTCTCTAAATTTTACCTGGAAGAAAAAACATGTGATCTGCTGTACCGCATTCTATTTAAAATAAAAACAAATGTTGGCTTGACATTAGAAATACAGCTTAAAAATTAACAGTCTTCTTTTAAGGGTTAGTACAAACAGAGCATTTTGGGGAGATTTGGTCGCCTGGCAACTAATCACCTCGTTTTTGCAGCAACCAATCTCCCCAAGCGCCTTCCCTGTTCCTGCGCCAGCTAAAATCGTCCGAAGTTGCCTCACTAGGAAACTTCGGGCGACTCCAGAAAACGAATCACCGCGTGTGATAAGCACCGGCGTTTTTTTCATTTTAGCCATCACAGGAACAGGGAAGGCGTTTGGGGAGATTGGTCGCCGCAAAAACGAGGCAATTAGTCGTCAGGCGACCAAATCTCCCCAAAACGCCCTGTGTGGTCTTACCCAAAAGCAAAGAGTTCTAAAGCATGGTGCTAGACCCTAGGGCATGTCTGAAGGCCAATTAGCATAAAATGTATTGGGGGTGCATACTTGCTCACATATATAAGCATACAGGTTTATAACTACTCATTATTGTCCATGTAAACACATACTTGTCAGTTATAAAAACTATATGTTAGCAACTGGTGATCTAGTATGTGCTTCTTTGAGATAACTGATGGTGCAGCCCAAGACTGTTCTTCACACAAGAAATAGGAAATAGTATTGACAATCTAAATAATAGAATAATACAAATACAGTAGAACTCTATTGGGTACAAAGTGGAACATCTTTCTTGAACTGTTAGTAATGATACTACTTCTAATGGAAATGCTGATGAAAGTCTGAGTGACATCAGCCATATGTGGGGAAATTTACTAACCTGCAAGAATTCACCAGCAATGGCTTCGCACCCATCGCTACACTTCGCCAGGTGAAAATTCGCTCAGACAATGCTAATTTACTAAAATGCGAAGTTGCATCCAGGGAGCCGAACGCTAGCAAATTTTCACTAGCGTTACATCTGCAATCAAAGAGAAGATGCACTAGCTTTCAATTATGCCATGCGCAACTTTGTTAGAACTTCTCTCAGGCTAATTTGCATACGGTGGGATATTATAAAGTTTAATGGACGTATATGTTGCAGCAAATACATTACATTACACAAGTCCAGGGAACCTTAAAGGAAAACTATACCCCAAAATGAATACTTAAGCAACAGATAGTTTATATCAAATTGAATGACATATTAAAGAATCTTACCAAACTGGAATATATATTTACATAAATATTGCCCTTTTACATCTCTTGCCTTGAACCACCATTTCGTGACTCTATCTGTGCTGCCTCAGAGATCACCTGACCAGAAATACTACAACACTAACTGTAACAGGAAGAAGTGAGGAAGCAAAAGGCAGAACTCTGTCTGTTAATTGGCTCATGTGACCTTACATGTGGTTTGTATGTGTGCACAGTGAATCGTACGATCTCAGGGGGCGGCCCTTATTTTTTAAAATGGCAATTTTCTATTTATGATTACCCAATGGCACATACTACTAAAAAAGTATATTATTATGATAATGGTTCATTTACATGAAGCAGGGTTTTACACATGAGCTGTTTTACTCAGTATCTTTTAATAGAGACCTACATTGTTTGGGGGGGTATAGTTTTCCTTTAATAAAGAAAATATAGCTGTTATAATGCCCTATACATGAGCCCACTGTATAGTTTATGTTCCCTATGTTAGAAAATGTATGGGGGAACCTGGTTACCCAAAAAACTTTTTAAGGACTTTTGCAGGCTAAAGATCCCAGCGTTTTTTTCGACTTAGAAAATTTCTACACTAAAAATTGAGGAAGTCCTATGCACTCCATTGCACTTCGCCTGGTCTGAGCTGGCAAAGGCAAGTCTGGAGAAAGAGGTAACGTTCAGTAAAATCCACATCTTACTGAATTTGCGGAGTTATGTCCATTCGCCAGAGCAAAAATTTGAGTGCAAAGCAACGTTAGCGTCTATCTTCTCCACTAGCGAAGTGACGCCGGCGCCCGTTAGTAAATCGGCGAAGTAACGAAATGACGTCACACTCGCAAATCATCGCTAGCGTTAGTCACTTTGCCCTTTAGTAAATGTGCTAACTGGAACAAGGTGAGGCAGAGCACACTCTAATTTCTTTCAATGAGAAGGCCTGGTGCACAGTGTGGAGAGTACGGCAACCCCCAATGTATCAGTAAAGTAGAAATACATGAGAACGTGCAACATTTCGGGGCGAACCCCTTTATCAAGCAAGCTTGCTTGATAAACAACAAGGGGTAGCCCTGCATTTCACTTGCCTTGAGTGCCAGTGTATTTCTACTTTAGTAAAAATGCCCCATAGACTCTTCTTGACACCAATATAAAGACGAAATCTCTAGAATATTGTCTAGAAATTCCTACTCTTAAGGTGCAATATTGATGCCACTCAAACTTGACAAGTGATTACATATATGCATCAAATCAGATGCACATTGATAAATGAGCACATATAGTCAAATTTAGGCAATTTGCAAATTAAAAGCAGTTTCAGTTTGTAGCTCACATTGTGGGGTACACAAACAAACAAGCTATTAATTTGCAGTGATGATACCTGCATAGCAAATACAAAAAACAATTGTTATAGTGTTTATTCTTGAAGTAGGGAGTTGTACTGTGACGGTTATTAGCAATGATCATAAATTACATAACTTTAATTTTTTTTTTTTTTTAAGAAGCAGATACATAAGAGAAGGGGTTACTATAGTTTTTACCACAGCAAATATCTTTTGTATATTTATGCCAAGTGTAACTATTATGTTGCGTTGTTTGGTCAGGTCCTCACACAACCTTGACCTACTGTAGCTTCGGATATTTACAATTGCAGATATGAATGCAATAGATGTGTGGTCTAAATTCAAGGGATTGGCAACCTCTGCCATCCCAACTGTTGGATAACTACATGGGAGGGCTTCTTGGAGTTTCAAAATAACTGTGGAAAGTGGAAAATATTGGCTAATTCTACAATAATTGGGGGAACGTTTGCTCATAGAAAAAACAATTAAAATGTGAACAATTTCCTATTAAAATAGGTTTGGGGAACCTTCATTATGCCAATGATAGAGCATGAGTTCCCCAAGTGTGCACTGTAAGTAATAAAACATATTCACGTCATATTGTTGCTCCTCCAAGCCCCCCTTCCACTAAACACATGCACCGCTCTGCCAGCACCAACTCTTTCCCTCTCAGTTCACAACTTGAACAGAATTATATTGGGGGTAGGAAGTTGGAAGATTTAAAAAGCTGTTAAAATCTCCTGCCCACCCAGTCCCAGTTGCAGACATGGCACATAGGTAGTATGCCTCTCTTAAATATTTGCTTGCCATCCTAGGTCCGGGCCATCTCACAAATCTGGGCCTACTTATAGAGAAGGTCATTGTATTAAAGCCAAGAAAATTAACCACCTTCAAGCAGGTCTTAAAATTTGCAACCGTCTAAAGAAAAATATTGCAATGCCAAAAGTACAATTCTGTGACTTTCTACACATTCCACCACATTGTTTAACTTTTTACATTTCCCCATTATTTTCACATTTCTATTAAGTGCAAATATATATAAGATCCTGGTTATAAATAGGGCAAAGAAAAACACATTTTACTTTAAAGGGAACAGGGTTACAGTAACCCATGACAATGATCCACTTAAAACTGTTTACAAGACCGAAGTCCCAGCCAGCTTAAATCTGCTTACAAGGGCAACCAAAGGAATCCTTCTCTGGTGCAGGGACCTCCAAGTAATGTACCACCAACAGCTCTTTAACCACAGCTGAATGTCTACTCAGCTTCTGTCTAGCAAAGAATGCATTTAGAACCAGTTAAAACTAATGGAGGATTCTGGGAGTTACCAGTTGATGACAGCTGCATAGGCAAAAGTTGAAGAGTCCTATTCTAGCAGAACCCCTTAAAGCTTAGTCCAATACATCCCTACAGACCACCATGTTACATGCAGATACTGCTTTTAAAAAATAACTCCCTTTGTATCCTATTATATAACACATTCCTTGTGCAAAATACATAATCCATATAGACTGTTAAACACATATCTACAGTACATAATTATATGTTCCACTGAACCTTCCATCAAAGGGTCTGCGGTGGGTTTTCCTCTGAATTGAT